>NC_061515.1:28897500-28965000 GCF_022379125.1 Scophthalmus maximus
TGCTGTAGCCTGAAACTGCCTCTAAGTCTCTTTGAATTTTCATGGCGGTTTTCTGTGCAGGGGCTTTTTTCTTTCAACCGGTGCTCATACGGGAGGATTAGAAGGGGAGAGAGAAGCACAGATTGTCCTTGAGCTTCTCGGTTACAGCAGTTTGAATATTGTATTCAATGTAAAGGAGGAATTGCCTGGATGAGGCGTCTCAGCCATCGACAGCATGTTAATGCCACTTCTTCCACGAGGAGGGGAAAGCTTGGATATACAAATACGCAGAGGAAAAAATTAAAAAAGGAGGCTATATAAGATTTGTCTGGTCTTTCTCTAACATCGTAAAAAAGGGGGAGAAAAAAAAAGCGAAGACAGGTTCCCTGCAGTTCAGGTAATTTAAAATCCCTTTAAGTCCGTCTTATGTATGCAGAGGGAGGTGTGTTGCCTTAGATGGAAGAGTCTGCAATAAAGTCAAACAAGTCCTGAACAAATCTCACATATCCTGATGTCATGCATCGCATACAATCCCCGTTTTGTCTTGCGGTTCCTGCTCCAATTCGAGCTGTGCAATCAGATCAGGTAAAGAGCCACACAATGCCTGCAATGCCGTTGAGGAATGAGCGCGCGCGCGAGTGTGTGTGTGTGTGTGTGTGTGTGTGTGTGTGTGTGTGTGGCTGCTAAATCAAATCAATGAGATAATCGATAAGTGGGGGCTGGAAGGAGAGGATTACTTAGGGCTGGAGGAAACACTCGCTAGGCCATTCACTCATCTTGATTAAAGGCCCCGCTTGGTGGTTTGACATAGGCCAGTGTGGAGCGGGTTGACACCAGATCTGGGTCAATTATGAGTTGAAATCCTTTTAATTACTCCGAGCGTTCGCTCTGCAGCCCGCCCCCGGCAGACGCGGCGGTATCAGCGAGGTTCGACATATTTCCGACGACTTGGCCGGTTTGATTGATTTTTGAACTCCGAGGGCACGTCGCTGCTTCGGAGGGAACGCGACGTCCTCTTTTTTGTTTTGTGCTGTATTGCTCCTTGGGTGCAGTCAGGCGGGCGTCTTAAGCTAGACGCTAACCAGAGCTTTAGTCGTCACAGAGCCAAACGTGCAACTGTAAAAGATTGATTAGCCACTCTGAAGATTGGCTTCCAGCGACAGCAAGGCTGCGGGCGGATTCCCACCCAGCACAAAGACGCGTTTACCCTCTAAAGATTTCTCTGTTGATGTAATTGTATTAGAGACGTTTCTGTTTAGTTATTTAGGATCGGTTTGCATGTTGAAATGGATATTAACAAGCAAGAGTGATTACACAGGCAAATGCATTTCATGTCAAACACTTGCACTCCACTGCATTCAATACCAATCAGTGGCCCTGCATTAAAGAACACAGGGCCTTCCATAACCACTGTGGCTCACAGGGAACATAAGCCCTAATAAAACAGAACCACTCAGATGAGCCTGAGGTATAGCACAAAAACAAGAGAGAGTGTTTCCGCGGTGGGTGTTGGAGCTTTAATGGGATTCCCAACTGATGACTAACCAGCCAAACTAGCCACAGGTACAGCGCACTGTTTTCCTCTCTCTCTCTCTCTCAGAAGAAGTCGCCCTGCAGCGGAAACCGATTCCAGATACGGCGCACATAGACAAAAGCAGTTTCCGGACCCTGAGGATCAAATGGCCCCCGACTTAAACCAAAGCGAGGCCGTTGAGACTTACACGGGAACGGAGTGCTATGGGGTGTGCAGATGATGTTATCCCGGCTGGGAGCGTTGCATCAACTGCCAGCTCCCCGGGGGGAGGACTATCACACGGGCTACGGCAAGCCGGCTGGGCCACAACAGAGTGCTGCGTGCCCAGTGTGTTAAAAAAAGGCTCCATTCCAACGGCTATTATCCGTTGCGTTAACAAACAGGTCACCTGACAGAAGAACCATCTCCGATAGATTCACACAGAAGCTATGCGATGTTTTAAAGATGTATTATCCAGTATAATATACATTATACGACTCCTCTGTGCAAGAGAATCCATTTGCATTTACAGTAGTTGGAATAGAACAGCAAGACACCGATAGTGTTCCGTTATCTGTTCCCTTTGATCAAAAACAAAAATAAAATAAAAGCATCAGTGTGAGTTTTTGAATTTTGGCAAAAAAGAGATGGACAGAGGAAATAGCTATCACTTCCTGTTAAGGCTACATTTATATTCCATAAGCTATAATAAGTCAAATTTCGCCATTGATAAGAAGAACCTTTGGGTTACCAGTTTGTGGAGAATCCTCTTTCACCAAAACGCTTTACTCCATTAGTGAGACCTTTCCACCAAAAATTGGTTCAGAAACTTCTCATTGTTATATTAAAGAAGAGCAAAGTGTCGCACCCGAGGCGGCTTTTCCACAACCTGGCAACCCAGACGTTGTTAATGGCTAAGAACTGCACAGCCAGCAACTGCAGCAGGAGACAAAAATGATCGAATCCTTTTGGATATAATCTGAAAATAACATGATAGGAACATATCCTGATGCTGTACAGTGTAAAAACCTGCATTGTTCTGAACTATGCTGCTCTTATTACGAAGAAGTCTGAAGAACAAAGGCAGTGTATCTCAGTTAAGCCTATTTATAAACCCCCACATGATATGAATTATGCAGAATAATATAAACAGATATTACACCAAGCCTGTCTCGTCTCTACGTACAACAACGGAATCCAAGGAAAAGAATCCTAAAACCAGACTTTGTTGTTTATGTTTTGTTTTTTTCACTCAACCTCAACCACACTTTATTTATCAAAATAGAAGCAGGTCAAATATTGCAAAGCATATAAATGTATCTTTGAAACACAGCGTTTGAAAATCATGACAAATCATCAGTGGGCTGTGGCACAATAACACTTCACAGAGGAGACACACAGTTTTTCGGCCCCCTCCCCGCCTCCCTGTGATTGGACAGGAGAGCAGGGGGAGGGGAGGGGGGGGGGGGGTGAATGGGGAAGGAAGGTGACTGGACAAGAAGCAAAACAAAATTTGCAGGGTAGCGGTGATGAGGACGATGAGTGTTTGTCAAGGATCTGCTGAGATGTTAGTCCCCAAGGTTACATATCAGGGGAGAGGGGGCGAGGGGAGTAAAAAGGGTTTGCACACATATATGCAAAAAAAGTAAAAGTCACGCAACTGTTCTCTCTCTCTCTCGAACACACACATGCTTTGGGGGGGGGGGGGGGGGGGGGGGTGCATGTGTGCCCTCATGGGCCTGCACGCACAAACGCACGCACGGGCAAAGGGGCATGCAGACAAAGAGAAAGCAAAGGAATGGGAGGGAAGTGATTCAGCACCATGGACAGCGCTAGACTCCATACTGAGGGGAGGAGATACTGGCAGGAGGAGAGGCGGGGGGAGGGGGAGGGAGGGGTCGTAAGCCCGTCTCTCACCAGCTCCCATCGGCCTTGGCATCATCATCGTGGAGGGTTAGAGTTTGGCCGAATTATGCTGGAAACGTTTTCAATTTTTTTTAAAGTCAATTGTGCATCACAATTCAACAAAATAAGAATTTAAAAAAAAATTCAAATTGCACATTCCTCCCTCTTTTTGGGGGGACTCCGACTTTTAAGTCTGCCACGACCATTTAATCCTTATTTGTTTTTGTTTTGTGTGTGTGTGTGTGTGTTTTCTTCCTCCCTCCCCTTCCCTAAACCCAGGTCCGGTTAAAGCAGTAGAGGCCGAGCAGCAGTCCAAAAACAGGTATCGAGTCATGGCATTGTTTTCATACGCCCATCAAAACCATGCGACCCCTTTAAGAAGAAGTTCAAAATGCTCAGTTGGAAAAAAAAAAGAAGAAAAAAAAAAGGCATCTCGCATCATCTAATTATGTGTTGGCACCCTTCCCCCTTACTTCCTGTAGCTCGAAGGTTCGGCCACACGCTGAGTTCTTGCCATCGGTGTGGGCGCCCCCCCACCCCCACCCCCACCCCCTCACCCTCACCCCCACCTCCCCGAGCACACGTTGTAGTAAATACAGTGAGTTCCTCAGTTCTCTTATTTGGACAAAGATTAGATGGCTTTACAAAAGCTCACAGTATGATGAAAGGGAATCATAGCCATAAGCTTCTTTTTTTTCTTCTTCTAGTGAAGGAATACTTTTTTGTTGTTTTCTGACATTTAAAAAAAGCACTCTATAGTCTACGTCAGTCTACCTGCGCTGTGTACATAGATCGAATTAAACCTACATAGCTCAATTGAAAACACCTCTTTTACTCAGTTTTTGAAAAAATATGATGGTATAAACCCCCCATTTAAATTACTTTGTTTGCTGTTTAGTTTTTTTCTTCTTCCTCTCACCCAAAGCAGGCTATATTCATTGACACACAAAAACCACAGAACTGTTATTGTAGCTACATTAACTTTGCAGCACGAAGCATCTGAGTGACGTTAATTGGTCATGCTCATCTGCATGTCTGAATATCTGCAAGTCAACAATTGGCACACCATAAAAGAACACAGTTTTACATTCATAAAGGAGATGATGACTGCGCAGACGTGGATTTTTAATCTGCACCATCTAGTTACGGTATAAATAACCCCAATATTTATCGACAATCAAAATGATAACAAACAGAAAATAACATGCACTGACAGCATCACTTCCATCGCTCCGATAGTCGTCGTTATCCCTCGTCGGGTTTTTTTTTTTTCTTCCCCTCCTCCTCTTAGTCTCCAAACAAGTTTTAAAACAACAAATACAAATCCTAACTGCAGGTTCACAAAAAAATAGAGAAATGGCACTTTTTGTAATAGTCATACATAATTCTTAATATCTATATATAAGTCGTCATATTGATATAACATGAAAAGGGTCGAGTTGGCTTCTTTGTTGGTTATGGTTCCTCGCCGTCGCGCGCGCGTGTGTTGAAACCATGCGAAATATCATCATGCAGATTATGTTACATCAGTCCCGAGTATTTACATTTACATTCATGCGTTCGTGCACCATTCCCCAGGTCCTCGGCCTCGCTCTCTCGTTCTCTCTCACACACACACACACACACACACACACACACACAAGCCCTCTCCCTCGCTTCCTTTTTTCTCCCTCCTTTCTGTCTCACACTGATCCGTATAGTCCGATTGCGGCAAATAGCAGAACTGGGAGGAGGGAGGGAGGGAGGGAGGGGTTGTAGCCAGGGGGGCTTGGCATATACATATATTACAGAGTGGGGGCCTGTGCAGCAGCAGCAGCAGCAGCAGACTGACTTACTTGCTTGAGCAGGAGAAAACAAGACATAAACAAGTCTGTGTTCCCCTGTGGCGAACAAAAGCGGGTGATGCTTGCTGTTTCAGTCATTTGTCAGTCTTTGTCTTGTGTGATTTTTGTAATCCAGCAGTCTGGTGTGCAGGCGTAATGTATGTGAGAGTCCACCCTCCCCTATTTCTTACGCGTCATTGGTTGTGGAGAGGTGCGTGCTGCAGTCGAAGCCCCGGTGCGCGCCCCCGTCTGCGTGATAAGGCCCGCTGTGCCAGTAGGACGAGTCGCACACTGTCTGCAAGGAATTGATCTCCGAGGCCGACGAGTTCCCGTCCCTCCGCTTTGTCCGCTTCCGGTTCCGCAAGATAAAGACAAGCATTCCTACGACGGTGAAAGCGGACGTGACGAACACCAGCAGCAACCCGGGGACGAGCACCGAGATGGAGACCCTGTTGGGCTCCAAGTAAGAGTTTGAGCGCGTCCCCGAGTCCAGGGTGAAAGTGCTGTTTTTGGACAGGGCGGTGGGGGAGATCCGGTCGTAGAGTCTGGGGCACATGAGGTCGTTCCGCACGTAGCGGAAGTCCCGCTTCCAGAACTCCTCCGGGGACTCGCACTTGAGGTCGCTCACTATCACCTCGGCCCCGAGTTTCTCCGTCCACTGCTTGAAGGGCACAATGTTGCACGAGCAATCCCAGGGGTTCCCGTGCAAGTCGATCTGTATGATTGAGTTGAGCTGGTCCAACACGCCAGCCACGGGCAGGTGGGGGAAATAGTTGTTGTGCAGGCTAATTTTGGATAAAGAAATCCCAAGAAAAGCATCCACGGGTAAAGATTTCAGCAGGTTGTTGTTGAGGAGCAGCACCCTCAGGCTTGGCATGGGGCTGAATGCACCTGCCACTATGAGCTGGATGTCGTTGTATTCCAAACTGAGATATTCCAGGTTCACAAGGCCCAAGAACATCTCTGCGATCAGCGTATCCAGATAGTTCTTATCCATGTACAGCCACCTCAGCTCGCTCTGGTTTTGGAAGGTGCCGTTGTCGATCATCTTGATGTTGTTCCCACCCATATCGAGCTGGTTGAGGCTGGAGTAGCCCAGCAGCTGGTTCTTTTTCACTGCGTGTATGTTGTTGTCTCTCATGTTCAACTCGTGCGCCGCCAAGGGCTTCGGCTTGAGGTTGGACAAGCTCTCGATCTTCTTGCCCTCGCAGTTGACCCCCAGCCCTTGCCTGGAGCCGACCAGCTTGCAGCCGCACGGCTGGGGGCACGTCACGTTGTGCAGCTGCTCCCTCTCGCCGCTCGCACCTGTCGCCAGCGGAGTGGGCTTCGTCTTCAGCTGCCAGTTCTCGCGAGACTTGGAGCGGCCCTTGGGCCCGCGGCCGCCGGGCGTCGGCGGGCCGCCGGCGTCTCCGCTGGGCTTGTGAGGCGTGGGACGCGGGCCGCGGGCCGCGGCGTCCGCGGTCTCCTCCTGGGTGGGAGGGGCGACCAGGCTGGCGTCCACGCCGCCGCTCTGTGAAGGACACAGGTCCTCCTCCGACGTCTCGTTCAAGTCGCTCCCCTGCAGCCGGGTGGGAGCCTCGCAGATCACCCTGCCGATGAGCGCGTTATGCGGAATGTTCTCCAGCCATTCCTTCAGAGAAACCAGGTCGCAGTTACAGTCCCACGGGTTGTCCTCCAGCAAAACCTCCGCAATGCCCGGTATCTGTTCGAGGATCCCCTCGTAAGGCAACGTTTTGATCCGGTTCCCCCGCAGGTCGAGGTGCGTAATGGGCACATGCTGAAACACGTTTATAGGTAGCGCGCTGATGAGGTTGTCGTTAAGTATCAACACCTCGAGTTTATTGAGGTCCCTGAAAACGGCGGGGTCAATGTCCCTCAGGAGATTGAAATCAGCCTGGAGGTATTCCAAGTCGTCCAGCCCCAGGAACGTGCTCTTCCTGAACGACCGTATCTTATTGTTGTTGATGTGCAGGCGCTTCACCAGCTGCAGCCCCAGGAACGCGCCGGGCACGATGTCGTGCAAGCCGTTGTTCTCCAAATGCAAGCTCACGGCGTTGTAAAAGTTGGCGAACTCGTTGGGAAACAGCCTGGAGAGCGAATTCCCGTGCAACAGCAAGTGGTAGAACTGCGAGCTGGGGCCGGTCAAATGCTGCAGAGTGGTGAAGCTCCGTTTTTCGCAGTCTATGTGCAGGTCTCCCTCGATCTCGTTGCAGGAGCATATCTGCTCCTTACAGACGTCCCTTGTCACATTGGCACCCGCAACACAAAGAGCCGCATTCAGCAGGACAATCCAGAGCAGCATTTTTATCGACGTGAGCAATTCATGCCCGGATTCAAGACATGCGAGCTGTGAATTCTTAGTCCGCGTCAACGGGGAGGGGAAAAAG
This sequence comes from Scophthalmus maximus, assembly GCF_022379125.1. Classification (NCBI taxonomy): domain Eukaryota; kingdom Metazoa; phylum Chordata; class Actinopteri; order Pleuronectiformes; family Scophthalmidae; genus Scophthalmus; species Scophthalmus maximus. The sequence continues at coordinate 28,905,108 of NC_061515.1, forward strand.
ACGCGGATACGGACATTTCTGGAGGGAGATGAGGCTTAATCGCAGATCCGCGCCGCATCTAACCTGCGCCCGTGTCCAGACTTTGCAGTTTGAAGAGGGGGGAAAAAGAGGAAGCAAAAAAAAAAAAAGAAAGAAAGAAAAGATCGCCACATGAACGTCTCTCTCACGTCGACTGGCTCCTCGGAGCCTCCGCGCGTTGCCGGGCGGAATCAGAAGCGGCGGGCGCCCGCGGAGTCCGGCGCATCTCTCGGCGCTCCCAGCTCGTTGGAGACTGACCTTGGCACCGGGGAGAATGAGCAAATCCCTGCCTCCTGTCGCTGCTCTCGCTCACTGCGCCTCCGGTCCGCTGGCGCTGCGTGCTGCGGCGGCGTCGGGAGCTGTCTCCTCTCCCCCGGTGCTGAATTCACACCCGGCGCTGGAGCTTGACTGGCGAGCGCACCGCTGCGAAACACCCGCATCCCCCCTCGCATTCGCCGGCGTGCTTGCCTCGCTCGTTTGCGCCGCTTCTCTCTCGCTCGGCCCCCCCCAACCAACCCCCCCCCCCCACCACTACCACCACCAACCGACACCGCCGCCTCGCCCCCCCCCCCCTCAGTTTTTTTTTTTTGTTTTTTTGTGCTGATTCGGGAATCACAGAAAGAGGAACGCGCAGACTGTGCTCATCCTTGCGCGGCAGCTCCGAGGAAGATCTGACACCCTCTGCTGAGCTGTAATGGGAAAAACAAAAAAAAAAATCAGCCCGTCCCCTGACTAAGGGAATGCCGAGAAGAAAAAATCAATCCACATATCGGGGCGATTTCAGTTCTTTCTTTTCAGAAATCACACTTTAAATCTCTCGGAGTTTTTTTTTTATTTCCCTCCCGATGCGCAAAAACAAATCGCGTCCTGCCTCCAAAAAGCCAGGCTCCTCTCCGGTGCACGTTTCACTCCGAGCGCCCGCAGCTGCGCGGTGAAAGTGTCCAAGTGCGCGTCGTCGGGACACTGGTGAGACTCCACATCGGCACCGCGCGGCGCCTCACTCACTGTGCCTCGAATTGCGCCTCCATCCTGAGCGGGGTCTCTCCCGCGGTCCTGCGAGCTGCAAGCCTCCACTTCGGAATTGAGAACACTGTTGCATGCGGTGAAAATAAAAAAAATAAAATAAACTACTGTCCGCTGTACAGAGATGCCTCAGTCCCGCAAAAGAGAGAGAGAGAGAGACAAGAAAAAAAAAAGGCTACACAACAAGCGATGCGTCAGTGTGGCGGCCTGTATGCGCATGTGTGCGTGACGTTTGTTGGGTTTTTTTTCACCCAGATAGAAATCCTTTGCGTTAAAAAAAAAAAAATTGGTTTGAACGTCACCTCTTGTCATCTCTCATGGCTTTGTATTACATACTCCAGTGTGTGAGAGTATTAGCCTTCATCAGCTGAAGGAAAGGAGGGTGTGTGGAGGGGGGGGGGGGGGGACACATGGACACACGCACCCCCAGACCACCCCTCCTCCTCCTCCTCCTCCTCCATCTGCAGTGTTCAGTCGCCATTGAGAACAGACTATAAGTTAAACATCCTCAATTTCTGACATAATTTCTGCAGAGGGGCCACAACACACACACACACACACACACACACACACACACACACACTCACACACATACTAAGTGCAATAAGAGACCAATCAAAGGGAGTCGGGAGATTCCAGCAAAGCATTAGCGGCGCTTGCAATAAGCAAAACATCATTAGGACCACCTACATATGGCTGTAAAGCATGTCCCATGACTGTTTATGGACCCCCCCCCCCCCCCCCCCCCCCCCCCCCCTGCCCACCTGTCTGTTTTTCTGTTACAGTATGCTGTTGCTTGTCAGCTAGTCTGCCTACCTGTTGGCCCATCCGTCTCATCCGTCTGTTTTGTCATTTTTTGTTGTGGTCTCATTTACTTCTCTCCCCCAATTTGCACGTGTGCCTCATAAAAGGGTTTGCGACGGTTTGGCGCCCCCCGCTGCGGGGCAGATCAAAAGCTCCACGGCGACGTGATCGAGATCAAACTAAGTAGCTGATAGTCGATCTATGCGGCGTCCCCCCGGTGTGCGAGAGGCAAAGCGAGGCAGAGGGACGGAGGGTCATGCTGCCGCCGAGCCAAGGACACATCACTCATCCACGCTAATAAATTGGATTGCAGTATACGTGTGCGTGTGTATGTGTGTGTGTGTGTGGGGGGGTGTGGGTGCATGTGGGTGGGTGCATGTGGGTGGTGGTAACGAATCAGAGCCTGTTGGAGGAGATCCCTGTTGGTTCTGTTTACTGTGCATGCTTTCTGATTGCTTATCTGCAGCAGGTAAGCAGGTGTGTGTGTGTGTGTGTGTGTGTGTGTGTGTGTAGTAGTAATGTAACACAAACACAGCTTAGTCACGCTTGAGCATCTTGTCTCCACTCAAAGAAAATCAACTGATAAACCATTCAGTCTCCATTTTAGCGTAGGCTCAGTCCTCGTAGGCCAAACATTTAGACTCTGATATAATCCCCCCCCACCAAAACAGGATAAATCATATTTGTATCAGGCAGAGAAAATAAATGAATACATTGAAAAAAGCTCTTATCTTGGAGTCAAAACTAATTGGATTATGAATATGAATGTATCCCAAGGAAGAATTGCATGGGGCTCAGCTTGGTGATGTGATGCAGATACTGTCGAGTTGCATTAGCGCGAGGCGGGACCAGAGGAAGCTCGTACGTCACGCGCGCACACACAGTTGCCGGGCATACGATGCAGCTCGGGCGAGTCGGAGCCGCACATGCAGTCAATGACGTGTTTATTTGTTTATTCTCTGTTTATTTGTGTGCAGCATAATATAATATATACATACGTATATACCATAAGCTAGTTTGCAACAGGCCTTGACACGTGCATGAAATATAATGAGGCAAATTGAAAAGCAAAGCTGAAAGTATAGTTATAGAAAAATGATCCCTATTACACAGTAAAACGGTACTTACACATCACTCCAGCAGTATTAACAATCTAATAATGTCACGTAATTAAATACTGTAGTCACAGGAGACATGCTGCTATGTATCTTTGTAGAAGAATAAAAGGGTTAAGTGTGTGTGTAGTTGTGCAACGGTGCAGATTTAGTCTTCCAATTGCGCGGCTTCGTGGAAAAGTCCGACAGTTTCAGGGAGTGTAGCGACGACGGCTCCTTCGAATGCTGTAATCCTCGTTCGCACGTTTCACATGTCGTGAGGGGGGGTCAACACTAACTCCCCTCTCCCGTTGGGCCGCTCAGACCTGGTGGATGTTTCCAAGCAGACGTTCTTGTAAACCGTCAGTGGCGTGTGGCCCCGGCTGACTTAGGGGCCACGCTTTGGCACATTTTATGTAATTATCAAAAACGTATTCCATGTTCAATTTGAGGGCCTCAGGGACAATTTGCATTCCTGTTTAATCCGGAGCCTTGTCAGCCTTTTCCCTGAGAGGCGTTTTGGAAGAGTCCTGTGATTTTCATCAGGCCCAGCCATGTTTTTGTTGGAAGAATCTGCCCGTCCTTCCCTCAGGCGTGTGTTTTTTCTTCTTCTCTCCCAAATGATTAAAGCATACAGTATCTCAGGAGTGTCGGAAAGAATAAAAGAATGAACAATTCTGTGCTGCTTAATCTATTAAGCAGTTTCAATCAAATCATCTCATCAACAAAAGGAGCTTTGCCCTCAGGAAACAAACACTGTGATCTTTATTTATTTCTTATTTCAGGGAGGGGGGTCGGGGGAGCGAACACATGCCACATCAGCTCCGTGCCGCTCATCTCCGGGCGGAGAACTTTCTCCCGGGGCTTCAAAAGCGGGAGGTTTTGAGAGGCTGGAATACTGCGGGTAATTACAGAAAGGTCAGGAGCCATGTCAAGCTCGTTTTTACATCAGCATGTTCGGCTCGGCGCCGCCCGGCGCTCCAGCACGTACGCACGCAGGCGGCGTTCAGACTCAGGCGCGGCCCATTTTGTGGCTCGCGGTGATTCATCCATTGTGAGTAAATATTGTTCGATCAGCGAGAAGATTAGGTGGAACAGGAAGTGGGAAGGGCGATGATTAAAGAAAAACAGAAAAAAGAAGCAGTGTTATCTGACATTCTCTGCCAAACTTTATTGGGGGGGGGGAAAGACAGGAACAAGGTGCATCGCGGCTACGGCTCAGGAGGTACAGACGGTCGTCCGCTAACCTGAAAGCCGGGGGTTCGATCCACACTTCCCCAGAGGAAGTGTCGTAGGGGAAGACACTTCCTGATTGCTTATCTGACGAGTCTTCAGGCAGTGTGCGTATGAATGTGTGTGAATGTGACTTAAAGTGCTTTGAGTAGTTGATACGACTACAGTCCATTTACCATTTACATCTAGGTGAAGGAGAAAGAATTATAAGAAATATTGATACTACTGTATTTGGGCTGGAAGAGAAATCTTCATGAAAATGGCCCTTTGAATCCTCTTGTAGCACCTTTTTTTAAAACCATGCAGCAGAGGTCTTGCACATGTGTCATGTACAGAAAAAGATGGGTCGGGTGCCGACTGGAAGTCGATGCAGCTATTGGCAGAGGCTGCAGCAGCGCTCCCCGTGCATCGATCGGCGGGGAATCAGCAGAATGTTTGACTGTAAATCTATCCACATCTATCCACATACACCATGCGACCCCTCCCCGGTCGCCCCCCTCCTCTGCCGAGCGGACAGCCGAGGGTCCAGTGAAGCAGGCCCGAGAGCGGGACGTGCGTGTCCGTGCTCTGCGTCAGCCGGCGACTTTGTTTTCTGTTTTGTTTCCCGAAACGAGGAGTCTTCTCCTGAGGTTCCACGCGAACATGTTTGTCACAACATGACAAAAGTCTGACACCAGCGTTAGTCACTTGCCTTTGAGGAGAACAATTTAATTATAGCTTTGAAAGGCTAAACCCATGCCTCCTGTTATCACCCCAGTCGCCGCTCTGTCCTTCAGCAGCAAAGTGCCTTGAAGAACATTAAAACTGCTGCTTGTTTGCAAAAGTAGGTCTCACTGATGCACGTGTCAGAACTTCCTTGTGATAGTGTGCAAGCGAGCCTTGAAGCCAACTTGCAGATAAGGACGCGTTAGTTGTTCCCGGCATGTGACTTTAGATGTGGATTTTAGGGATCGGAAGCTTGACATCGGGACAGTTGAATAGTCGCCATTATATTTTTATGAAAAGAAGCCAACCCTTAATAAGAAAGTGATGATGTTCATACTCGTGTCTCTACTCGCGCCCTGTCATAAATTCAGACTACAGGAGTTTCAAAAGCCTGACCGATTTTGGAATCTGTGTTACCTCACGGACCTGAGGAGAATCTTCTCAGATATCCATCTCTCTTATCGCAAATATGAACACACCTCACGTCACCTCTCTGACGGGGTATCCTAATATGGAATATGAATGAATCCAATTCATCCTCCAGTACACTTGTTTCGCAGTCGCCATTTCAAAAGATCCATCAGGTTGAGGAGGAGGTTTAAGAACGGCTCCGTACGTCCCGTCACACTGCCAGATAATCTGGGCGGAACATCGGGTACCGACCCAAGGTTCCACACCAGAGGCCTCCACCGATTCTCTGCGGTCTAGGTTGCAGAGGAAAAGGCTCTTGTAGAAGAAGGCAGGAGCCAAATCCTGTTGAAGTCGCGCGACCGCGGTTGTAGCTTGGGTTGTAGCCTCACATTAGCTGTTTTTCTTTTTACTCTGCAGCAAAAATCCGAACAGTGGCTGTGGATTTGTGAGGATTATCTGGTCGAACAAAGCGTGTCCGGATCATAAACTTGTGTTTGTTTAAGAGCTTATTTTCTACAATCATCCACAAAGCCGACTGAAGGATCCCGTTGGCTTTTTTGTGGAGGGAACCAAGGGTGTCTCTCGCTTCCTGGCCCGTCATGTCTCAGTGTCGCAGCACTTTGAGAGCAGCGAGTTGATCCAAACTGCAGGATAGATCTTATTATATTGTTTGCTGCATGATTCTCATCTCTCTCATTTTTGGCGTGATTTACCACTTCATCGTCCCACAAGAGATTATCCAATTCTTGTCTGGGATCTTTTTTCGTATCTATATGGCTCCGAGCTACGGCGGCGGCGTGAACAAAATGTGGCTGCTTAAGTTGATTAGACGACTGTTTTGTTGTTTCATGATAAAAGAAGAAGGACGCATAAAGTGCAGCGTTGTACTTCCGAACAACGCGACGTCCTGACGGGGCCAAACTCGTTTCACGCCATTCACTCGTGTGAAAGAAGAGATCTGACCACAAACTCCTCCTGATTACGATTAGGCCACGAGGGGTGAAGAGCTGAAAAGCTCTCACATCTCCTCTCGGAACTGTTTCCTTCACTTTGATTCTCAGTCAGCCAAAAGCACACGGTCTGCCTCTCAATTTTTCGGGGGATTTCTTTTATAAATCTGCCCACGTAAACGTCTCCACGGGAAAAAAAAAGCCTGAGTCTTGTTCGTGGGACCCTGCTCTCGGTGATTCAGCAAGTGCAGCGTGTCTGCTTTTGACGCCTTTCGAGCGTCTGGCAAGCCTCTAATTTCCCCGTGTCCTCCCTGTCCCCCTCCCTCTCGCTCTCTCCCGCTTGCACGGCTTTTCGTCCATTAGGCTTTCAACACGTCCCCCAACGACGAGGTCAAAAAAAATCAGCCTTGGAAAAAAACAAACCAGGCCCTCTCTAAAGCGCATGCTGCAGCGACAAGGAGAGAAGAACGGAGCCGGGAGACGGCGCTGTGTTTTAAGATGCCACAATTAATGCCGCCGTGGCTTGTTACCATGGCAGCCAGTTCATCTCTGCTGAATCAGTGTCTTACCCCCCTCCGCACACTTGGCGCAGATATTCAGCAAGAGTAAGCGAGCAGCCCTGATCTCACGGTAATTGGCAGGAAATCATATGAAGGGAAGTGCTCCTTAGTTTCATAAGCCATTTCTGATAAATGGGAGCCGGAGAGCCAGAGACGCGCGGAAAGGACACGTAGATGATTGTCTGGATCAATGCGAACAGTGCACCAAAAGATTGTTGGTTTCATTTTTCCGACCGAATTACAGTCGTGAATGAGTTGAAAAGACGAAATGAATAGCGGCGTCTGCTTAAGGGATTTGACATTAGGGCGCAAGCGACAAAATGACAGTGCGCAGAGTTAAGATGCGGGAAGAGCGTCGGTTTATCCTCCGTGTCTCCGTCAAGGCCCGAGTTGTCGCAGAGTTTATGAACCTGTCTGCGGTGAGATCTCCTCCAGCTCCGGATCTTTGTAGCGCGACCTCAGAGCCGCACGTGGACCGTTTTGAGCAGCTGTCTTCCTCGTGTAAAGCTCTCAGCTTCGGGAGAAGTGATCTGTGGTCGCGGACAAGACGCGGTGACCGTGAAACGTCCTGCACAGCCTCAGACATGTACCTTTCTATGTGTATGCCTACGTCTCCAGTCTGTATGTGTGCAATATGGAGGCATGACCCCGTGGTTGTAACACTGCTGTGTTGTTTTGAATAATCCCTTTGAAAACGACAGTGTTAAAATAAACCAGGAGCCAATTAACGAGAAAAAAACGCTGAGATTTCAATAATTAGGGTCATTATATTAATAGAATGCAGTTGAAATTTGACGAGACAAAAGTTGTTACACTACAAGAAAAAAGTCATAATATTATAAGAATATATTCATCACTTTAGACTATTTTGGAGGAGGAATAATCAGAAAATATAATATGCAAATTGGGATTTAATTATAGTGAATTCACTTCAATAAATGGACCTCCTTGTCAAAATCTGTCATCCACTTTACAGTGCAAATCAGCTAGCCGCAGCTCAGTCGGAGGTTTGGCTGTGTTTCCCTTGTAGCCGCTAATTTAGCCTTGGGCCAGTAGCCTGAAGCGGAGATGAGCAGCAACAGAGGGGTTTTTTTCCAAGCTCATATGTCAGACCTGTTGCTGTAGAGGTGTTGTTAAGTAGACTGCGTTTCGCTGCACCAGCCTTCCAGACCGCTAAGATGGCGCGGGACCAATCTGTTGATGGTAAATAAAAAAAGCATGGGAAAGGAGCATTTAGTTGCTATGCAACAAATAGCTGGAATAAACTTCCTGCAGATTTAAGACAAGACAAGTTCAATTGGGCTTTTTTCTAAATCATAACTATATTCCGTTAAATCATACGTATTTGTCCCCACGTTTCTAGAAAACTGAGCATCGTTGGGCTTTGAATAAAAATATAAAAACACATGAATATGTTAACTTGGGCTTTAGGGAATAATGATGGCCACTGTCAACTGAATAATTGAATTGATGAAATAATTGCTGGCTGCAGCCACTCAGTGATAAGTTATCTGGACTAAATCTGGAGAGGTTGAGGCCCATGTGGTCCGCAGACCCTGAGCCGTAGCCTCGCGTGCCCAGCTGGTGATCCAACCTTGGAGAATTTAAGTCAAAAGATCAATGAGCTGCGTTGAGGCTGCAGCCAATAAATATGTGGTGGTGGTGGTGGTGGGGGAATAAATAAATAGAATAATTCCCAATAATTCCCTCAAAATTTTGGGAGTCTTCTGTCCTGGCAGATATTTCTTCATCCACCCTCATAATTGGGGAGCGATACGTGCGCCAGGCCCCTAAATGGACCTTTGGTGCATGGACATTCAATTAAACCTCATCAAACAACATCATCGCTCCTCAAAAAATCAATGGACTCTAAACAAGTCGGGTCGGACATAAATACCAAATCGCAATAAAAGACCTGTGGATGGATGTTGTTAACGCCGGCCCCCGCACGTGGCACCCCGGAGTTTTCGCTTTATTGTTTTATGATATGCAGAGCAAACAGCACGGCCCATACAAACATATGGGCTTGTATCTACACTATGGATCACCGCGACAGTTTAATGGTCTCGACAGCACGTGGCAATATGCAGCCTCCCCCCCCTCCCTCTCTCTGTGGTGTTTATGGCACCAGTTAAGAGCCCGAAGCCTGTAATGGAGTTGTAAGCACCGACTCTGAGAATTGACAGCCCCCGACTACGGCTCTGTCATAAGTAGCGTCTCGGGCACAGTTGCCTGGCTTTGTGGAGGCCGAGTTACTGCGGCGCTGTCGCTGCGTTTCCCAGGAGGAAAGGGAGGGATTTGAATTTTTTCATCGCGTCGTTCTTCCAACAGGGATTGGACGACAGACAAGTCGGTTGAGGAACACACTTTTCAATGGACCTGTTTGGAGTATCGGGGCCAGCCATGAGAAGTCTTACTCTTTGTCCTTTTGCATTTCAAGAATAAAGTCGAAATGTCAAGAATAAAGTGGAGATATAGAGGATAAGGTCAACTCCTCTGGTCCATCAGATCCAGTTCGAGTGGCGACTCGCTGCCAGTGTTCCTTCTTTCCAAAGCTTGCGTGCTTTCTCAATCTCTTCAAAGACATAACACTGATTACTACAAATGTGCTAGATTGATATATTTGTACATTTAAACTAAACATTTGTGGTTTATTCTCAACATTTGAACTTTGATTTTTCTCCTCTGATTTTGTTAGACTTCATTCTCGACATTTCAACCTTTTCCTTGACGTGTCGGCTTTGTTCCTGAAATCCAAAATGGGGGGAAAATCCTCTCCTCATCTCTGCCTTATTCCTGTTGCTTAATATTGCCCCGCAGGACGCTCTTAGCAAGTGCTGGGTTTTTTTGTTATTGCTGTTATTTGATGATTTACAGCATGAAATTTTAATAAAGGAAAATGTTTTTTTAAGTCCATGTAGATCAAAAAAAAAAACCCCTGATAAAATCAGAATGGTCCATAACACTGAAAAATAATCAAGATTTAATTTCCATATCGCCCAGCTCAATCCACAGCCATGCCCCGGACAAGGCATTATTAAACTGGCGAATCTCAATCACAGCTCTGTGTTTCCTTCAAGCCATGCAATAAAAATATTACCCAGAAGGCCTGCAGTGTGTTTCTGCCCGGTCATCTAGTGTATGAGAGGTTGAGAATCAGGTTGCCCTCAGTCTGAACGGTTTCTGGGCTCTTGTCCAAGCTTTTTAATCCTCATTTCATTGTGCGCTCAGTCTACCACAGCTAATGCGGGCGTGCTGCGCTGTGGTCAGTCGTTCAGGCGTTCATGTCAACTGAGTGCTGCAGCCTCAGGGTAGTTGTCGGCACCATCCACCTTCCAGCTGATGGATGTAAACTGTGGATTATTGTCATCCACTTGCAGTTTTTAGTAAAAAAAGTCTAATTTCTAGAGAGAAATGCCAGATCAGCTTTGGACGTCTTGTCTGGTATTTTTTTTGTTCAGTAACCAGTTGACTGTTTTTCTGAATGGGCAGTGAAAGAAACATTGAACATGGGATATAATGATGGATTAGCACACATAAGAAAAGAGCAAAATGGCAAACAAAGGAAAAACATTGAAATGAATAGGAGACACTAGCAAATGAACCAAAAGATATTTTCATTATGAGACCAAATCATTCAGGTTTATGAATACAACCGGTTTGATTCAAAAAAAGAAAACAATTATACAGAAGAGTATTAAGGTCAGGCTTGGTAATAAGGAATAAGGGGAGGATTTATTTTAATTCATTTTACACTTTGAGAAAAAAACAACTTTTGCATATCAAGAATAGTCAAAATATATAAGAAAAGAATAAACCAGAAAATACGTAATATACGTGAGTCAAAAAATATACGTTAGTGCATATTGCTGCCTCCATGAAATGTGTGGATGATTTGGTGGGAGTCAACCTTAATCTCATCATATCAACTTTGCTCTTGACATTTCAAATCTTTCTGTGATTAAGTTCAACTTTATCCTGGAAATTTGGAATTTATTCTCGTAAATGTTTTTTTAATTATCCACCCCATGAATTCAGTTTCAGCCACAAGGTTTAAGACTTGATACAATATATATACTGTATATATAATCTTGTCCTTGGTAGGGTCCTATGTCCTTGGTTATATAGATATTTAATGAATCAGATTAAGTGAGTTACAAGGTAAGAGAGGAGTATTGGCATTCCAGACGCCACCCATGGCTACATCACAATAATTGGCAGAATAAATGAATATGTCTGAATAATCAAGTGGAAAAGGTTATTGCCAGAAAGATACTGCTCCATGCTGCTGAATACCAGATTGCCACCGCACATACTGATTCCAACTCTTTCTTCCATGATAATTATGACTATTGTCATGTTCGCTTTGCTGAAACAAAAGCAGGAGAAGGTTTTTGACAGGTTTTTTTTTAAGTCTTCAGTCAAAGGCGTTCCCTAATATCGCCGCGCGATTCTGTCCCACGGACACGGTGACACAAATCCTCAATTCAGATCATGGACAGTAACACACCACGATGTATTCAGGAAGATGGACGGTGACGCACAATAATTGATGGAATCATGGACTTTGATTTAGGATAAATGACAAGTATCCTACTTTTGGAGTGAGTGAGTGATTAAACATCCGGATTCGGCACCATGGAGAGCGACACAATGCATTTAGAACAGTAGATACATTTCTTTGTGTAAACTGTATAGTGCAGTGTATTATATTGCATTATATAATGCCGTCAAAAATCCTTTCAATGAAAAAGCTTCAAACATACTTTAAGTGCAATTAAATAACTGATTTCAAAGTGTTATAATATTAGGAAAGCAGCATTTGTGGATTACTTTCCGTCACAATCCCTAATATGCAATAGATATTATTTCTAATTGTGAAAAAATAAAGGTATGCAACTATACACCTGATGTACACAGTGTGAGTACAATTTTGGGATCAACAAACATACAACATATCTAGGCCACAACCACGGGCAGAGACGCATAGATGTAAAAAATGAGAACCATGGACAGTGTCACAAACCCTAAATTCAGGACCATGGACAGTGAAACCCTTTCGTGGATGCAGCTCTGTGACGTGAAAACCAGACGCACACGACGTGACACGTGGTCTTCGAGTCGGCACCTCGGAGAGTGACGCCGGCGCTCGGTGCTGAAACGGCCCCGCGACGGTTCAAGAAGGATCAAGGGCTCTAATTGAAATAGACAACTCGTCATGACGTTAAAACGGATTGCACGGTGTGATGTTGACAGAAAAAGCCCCTTACGAGCTTTGACTACACCATGTTAAGTCTCTTGGCCACTGATATGCAGGTTTCAAGGAAAAAAACGGCGTTCTCCCCGTCTGTCCGCAGGCAATGGCGTGGAGGAGTGCGGAACAGCCGGATTGACGAAGACAGACGAAGGACATCCGATCCGTGGAGCGAGGGCTCCGGGACTTGAGAGGCTTCAAAGACGACGTGCACTGGGTCGTCGTTTCTACTGGATCAGTAAGTGACACAACCGGCTTACTTATTAATACTACTGGATGTTTCACTCCAGGTTCTTTGTTCAAATTGGGATTTTGACGGTTGTTTTCTACTCGGACAGTAGTTAGCCATGATGCTAACTCTGCTGACAGTTAACGCTGTGAACCAGAAAACAAAGTCGGAGCTTCAGCGTACATACTTCTTTCTTCTACTCCGTTATCTCCAAAGTTGTGTTGACAACTTCCCCAGGAGCTCTGAGGAAAAGCGCCTCGCTCCTGCAGCGTCTTCAGGACAGTGACCAGGCAGCAATACCACCTGGAACCACTAGGGGCACGAACGTCATCATCAAGTTTCCTCTTTGATTTTAAAATCACATTTATGGCCAAACGTATTTTCTTGTTACGGTAACGATGGATAGCAGACACGGAATTGCTGCTTCAGCACCACGGACAGCGACAGCTCGGATTCATCTTGCATCCCTCCTGGTACACGTTTGGTTGAATTCAATTAAAGCCCCCTCAGTAAAAAGAACAAGAGCCGCCGAGAGACTCGGGCTGCTGATGGGAGATATGCTTCATTTAGCTGTATTCACAAACACCCACATCTTCCTCTGTGGGAACACGGAGAATCAGACGGACGGATAGCAGCGAGGAACGTCCACACGGGATCCGATCCCCAGCCAGACGAGTTCAACTGCTGAGACAAAGCCCCCTTTGAATTATTGAGAGAATGTAATTGAAAGAATTCCACTTCCTCTTTGTTGTTTATTCCCCCGTATTTAAGCAGGCGAGGACGGCTAAGGCTATGATGAAGAGAACTTTCTCATTAACGCGGTGCCTGGGGGAGCAGCTGTAGCGCCTGCCTAATTGAGACAGTCGAGGAGTGGTGGAGAATATATTGAGTTGGGCCGGGTGGGTTTGATTCCAGACACACCTGGGGACGAGTTTCCTCAGCACAGCAGCACCAGGGGGACGCTTTACACAGGACCGAGTGCTAAAACGATCGCATGAAATGAAAGTTCTGTCTGCGGAAAGCCGCGCTGAGAGAGGGGATTAAGGGGAGTTCAGGGGGTGTCAACATCTACTTAGATAAAGTCAGTTGTTATCGAGAGCCTACCGCGAATGAAGGGAAGGCCAACTGTCGTGGCTTGAAGGTCAAGCTACTGACGACGTCGGGACTAGATGTAGTGATCTGAGCTGGACAGTGACCTTGTGTCGCACGGCGTGGGATCAGCATCGTGTGACCACTCCACTCGACGGGCCGCGTCCTTCAGCTGCAGACGGCAGGGAAACACAGCCGATTATTGATTTATGAATTTAGAATTGCACAACACAGGCTGTCGTTGATGTCGAGGCTAAATAAAAGATGAAAACGGATAATTCAGGTCCCTCTTCCTCATCGTATTTAGCTCTGGCCACTGTTGCCACTAGTCACCGAGCATTTAATTACGATCCAAATCCCCTCTGCTGTCTACTGCGCTTCAGATGACAGAACTCAGAGCTCGGCAGATAAAGTGGGTCTTGGAAATCCCTCGGCCAAAAGCCAACGCTGACCCTGGGACTTCAGTAATGGTAATTTCATTTAAAATCAGTGCCTAATTGAGGCATCACTCCGGGCGGGTGCTGGTGGCTTACTTTAAGTGTCCCCGAGTGTGTGAATAATGCAAGTTCATCAGCTAATCTTTTTGTTCTTCTCCGAGTGATCAGCTGCCAAAGCGCATAGTTTGATACGGAGTAAAGAGCCCCAAAATCCTGATCTGAATCTCCTCTCTGCCGCCGCGCTCCTCTTCATCTCCAGCCACTTGAAGAGAATCTGAGCAGCAGCGGCAGGAATACAACGCCCAAACCTTTCTTCATGTTCCCCTTATTATATAAAGATGCTGAATTCTCTCTGGCAGAGGATTAGACATGCTGGCCTCGCGCCATCCATGCAAATCCTAACAGGAGACTGCAGATCAGAGTGCAGACAATACAGATAATTGATACTCAGGGGCCACTGGAGTATTCGCTGAAGGAATGCGGGGAAAAGAAAAGAGGAAAATGATGAGGATGGAGCCGAACTAAAGCCGGGCGTGACACCTGTCAAGCTATTGACTCTGTGTGTGTTTGAACTCTCCGTGCGCGTGCCCTTGTGCGTACCCGGACATAAATCAATGCGACGAGCTTGTGGCGTCACCTTGAGCCGCGTGTTACAGGTGAGGTGTCAATCAGCAGGAAGCATCGGCTCCAACCTCCGGTGTCATGGGCACAAGGCGACTCTTAAACATGACGGATAACTCCGCGCCGCAAACTCTGTTTTTTTTCTCACGCACTTAACTCCTGCTGTTTTCATCATGTCTCTGTTTTCTTGTGTCTGCGCCTTTGCCCCGGTCGCCTTGTCGCCGTGTTTTGCTCGGCATCGGTTGTTGTTGTTGTTGTTGTTCTGCTCGGCGCGAGAGAGCCTTTGTTTTGTGTCTCTGAGGACCTGAAGTGGGAAGTGTGAGAGCAGCCCATTGTGTCTGAACAGTGGAGTCTGCACAGGTCTGGACATACAGCGGAAGAAAAGGATCATTGACCACAAAAACAAAAGCCCATCCAGATTAATTAGGTTCCATCCATTTTTTATATTCAGTCTGTTTCCACCAGACCAGACTCTTTGTAGATTTCACACATAGCGGTTGGCGACTTCCGATCAAACGCAGATTTGGCTCTTGACTTGTGTAGTATGAATTAGGCATAGATAGATAGATAGATAGATAGATAGATAGATAGATAGATAGATAGATAGATAGATAGATAGATAGATAGATAGATAGATAGATGAATACTTTATTCATCCCAAGCTGGGAAATTCTGGAAAATGAATGACATGAGAACAAATTGCATCACTCATGTGATGCAGAGTCCGTATTTGTTATGCAGCTTATCAATTGAAATAACATAACCCAGTGCTACACAGACACACATCACTATTCTTAGCCCCCCTCATCCGTCTTCACTGTGTCTGCCGGAGTGATGAATCACCACCACGGCGGGTGTAATGTCGACCTGAATGGCGTTTCACCTTTGACCTGTTGTCGGTCGGGAGCAAATATGGCCACGTGAATGAAGACGGATGGTGCGTTTCCACCCGATGAGGTGGACATTATTATTGTCAGGTAGACATGCCATCGTGTTAATGTAGTGATGTTATGTGTGTGGATGCCTCACTGGATGAATAAGACTAATAATCTACCGTAGAGATGTGATGTGTGACCACGATTCACACAGAATCGTGGTTCTTGCGAAAAAAAGAAAAATGCCAATGAGAGGGAATGTGAGATTGCAAATTTCATAACTGATCCTTAAATAAAGATGATGAAGGGATTTCTGAAAATGTAAACCAAGAAAAAAAAAAAGAAGCAGTCCGTTGTAATAATTCACCTCGTTCACCTCTCAAGGATCAATAAAATGAAGTAATGACACTTAGGGGCTCAGTTGGAGTCGATGCAGTCGCATTGATTTCCCTGCCCTGTTCTTCTGGTCATCTTTCTGTGCCACTGCGCTGATCATTCATTTGTAAAATATTTCATTTTGAGGGTAACTGCACCGGACAAAAGCATAATGGATGACGGATGGTAAAAAAAAAAGAAAAAAGGAAAGAAAAAAAAGAATCAATCACGGCGCAGAGAAGCAGAGTGTGACGACGACATGAACAGCTTGTAAAAGGACTTTTTAATGGGGACGGCACGAGCGGCTCTCGCACTGATGCAGGGATATAAGTGTGCTACAGACCTGTTGGTGCACACACACACACACACACACACAAGGGTGTACGTTCATAATCCTGATTTATTCATGGACTTTTACAGTGGTAGAAATGCTCCATTTTCTAATACATCTATTATTTAAAGATAAGACCCTGTAGACATAGATCAACAGATTGTGGTGTAAAAAATGAATGCAAATCCAAGCGTGCATATGAATGTGCATGGGCTCCGATGAGTATTTGTGTGTGTGTGTGTGTGTGTGTGTGTGTGTGTGTGTGTGTGTGTGTTTGCATCCTTCCTCCGGTTTCCTCTATTCTGGAGAAGTGCTTAACAAACTTTGCACTTTTGGGCCCCTCTATAATAGATGACAATCACAGCAGTTGTCTCGACACACACCTGCTCCCTCTGAGATAGAGCTACTGTAGGGCTCCTTCCAACGCCGAGCAAAATGTGTTTTCTGGAGGAAACTTTCCCGCAGCACAATTTCTCTTCCCTTTGAGATTCCCCTTGGAGATTGTAGGCCGTATATATACAGCAGATTGTCAACACAATTGGGCACAAATGCATGAGAGCGGGAAGGAGGGCTGCCTGTGTATCGCCGAGAGAGGTGAAGAGAAACCGTAGTTGTGGCATGAAATATTTCTTTTGTCGTATTATACATGCAAAGTATAAGGAATATGTATATACATAGAGTGGAGGAGAGAAGATGAGAATACCAATGCCGGAAAAATCAGGAAAAGAGGTGATTCGGCCTCGAGCAGCAACCATCTTACTAAAACATGAAAAAGAAGAATAAAGAGAATAAGTTTTCTACTTAAATGTTGCATGTTGGCAGCAGCTTTTTAGTCGTTTGCTCAGACGCCTCGCTGGACTGTCCTCGCGTCCCCCTGAGACGCGGCCCGTTCTGGTGCCGCAGCGTGATCGTTGCCTCTCGAAGCAGGAAGTGGGCTGATGTGAACGTGATGCCTGACCCCAGGGAGGGATGCTCGAGCGTTCAAAGTGTCTGGCATGTGACGTCGGGGACTGCTGTCTGCTGACACCAGTCAGCAGTGTGTGTCCCGATGCGCCGTGGCGGCAAATTCGCTGAATAAAGACAAGCGGAGTCAAACGCCGGCCTTTCTTACAGGGGAATGTTTTTTTTTACATCTCCTAACAAAGAACACACACATGAGTACAGAGGAGAGAACTAGCAGTGATTCATACGAGCCTGTTGGGTGACATCCATGATGCAGAATAATGCTGGGCTACATGTCTCCGCCTTGCGACGCGTCTGGGCGTCTTCCCGTCCGGCTGATCTTGTACCGGCCCTCAAACATCGAGAGAGGCGCTCATGTCTGCATAGTCTCAATGAGGAGGATCTAGACATGTTCTACCATCGTACACTTTGCACGCTGCTTCCCGGGAGATCCTATTGCAGTGTGTAAATGCATTGGAGAAGGAAGTTCCAGGTGCGTTACGAACACCCTCTGGACTGAAATGAGCACTAGCCTGATTCCCGGGGCAATCCAGCTTTGGGAATAAGCGAATATGTTTGTTTTCTCCTGTCAAGGTCATCTCCCCAAGGCTTTGGTGAAGCCCAGATATTCAGCACATGGACTCAGTTCATTCCTGTAGCTTTTCAGGAGCCAGTGGTTTCTGTCGTTTCTTAAATGTCCATAAGGGTTGGCCTTTTAAAAACTCTCAATGTGTATCCAAGAGTTAGTTGTTTTTTTTATCATTCTCTAGCTCTATTAGAGGTCTTTCAGAGTGTGTCGCCAGAGGAGGCACCTCATTAACCTTTGTGACTCTCATTACAATGTGCTACTCCCCATGTCAGCAGGCAGCGAGGGGATTCCAGGGGAAGCCACACACCTCCGTCTCCCACCATTTGTCTGTGTCGCACTTGATGGCGTCGAGTTTGACGTCTTCACATTCATCCGCGCCTTCTTTGCTCCCCGTTTTTCTTTTCTTGCACACGCGGGTGGATGTGCACAATCGCGTCGAGCGAGGTTGCGTCGCGTGATAAGAGAACTGCCAGAGTTCATTGTCCTCTAACGATCCCTCTAAACACACATGGTCACCATTCAGTTCGTGCTTCTTTCATTTCTATCTTTCTTCGTTTTGCCCTGTTTCTTACAGGGTTGTGGAGAAAGCCTAAATAGTCGCAGGTCTTGGGATCATGAAGCTAATACAACCCTGTTCGCGGTACTAATAAAATAATCAATTCTTTAATTGACCTCCAAAAGAGAGGTCAGGGGAAGGGAGATTTGATCTTATTTCTTTGAATTATTTGCAAGCCCCAAAGCTGCGCTTTGTTCCAACTAAAGGTGATCAACAGTATTGAATGCTGAGCTAAATTCACCTGGACCTAAAAGTTGACAATCAGGAGCATTATCTGTTAGAGAAAGAGACCATTGATTACACGAATGAAAAGAGTTCCAGCGCAATCACGTGAAAAGAAACCTTATGTATAAAGAAAATATGACAAGTAAGCCAGATCAAATCTGAGGAAAACACTGGAGGGAATGCAGTTATTTGAAATAGAGATGCTTCCAATGGTTAAAATACCAGGGGCATCAATAAATATGATAGTCAACTTTTATCAATCTTTGCTTGAAAGATAAAAATATGAAGTCTTTTGATAAGACCTTCTGCTGAAATGAGAGTGTTGTGTAGCAAGGCAGCCCAGTGCCGTCGTATTCAGGTGTCCCTGAGGAGAGTTTCAAATAGGTGAATAATATTTCAAATATGACTGTCACATCTCCGCCTCTATGTCATTAAACGACCCGGTGTGCAGCTCAACAAGAGAAGATAGCATTGCTCGAAAAATGCTGGTGGTAAACACTCTCGCTGTGAATCCTCTCGTAATCCCGCGTGTAATTTGGAAAAATTCTCGCAAACTAATTTGTGAGGAGGGGAGATAGTACTGAGGAAAGCGGCCCCGCGCTACACACGCGTTAGAGACTGTCAATCAAAATGTCACACCCCTAAGTGAAGGTGGAACAAGCCATGTTTCACACTACAGGCCCACGAAGACCGGAGACAGGAAATATTCAGGCTTCATTATTCTTTTATTTCTTCTTTTCAGCACATATTTCTTCGAAGCCTATTTGTTGGGATCTTTTTTTGTGTGTGTGTGTTGAGAGCATCATCAACTCTTTGGCGTGTTGCTGGGTTGAGCGAGGGCACAACAGTTGGGCAAATAGAACCACATGTTAGTAATGTAATGGCTCCGAGCCAAGCCATTTGACAGTTGCATTATTCAAATCAAAATAGCAGGAGGCTTCTCCAAAAACTCCCACATGCTGAGGCCCTGACAATTGAACTCATCCAACTCTGCTGCGATTTTTCTTTTTTTTATAATGGAGGATTGGAGTGATGCAAGGTGGCATGAAAAATGAGGGGGGGGGGGGGCAGATTGACACTGAAGAATAGAGCTTCATCGGAGTTCAGGGGGAGGGCGGAGTCACTTGAGTAACACCAGCCTGAATAGGTCTCAGCCAATGGCAAATATTGAGCGGCTGGAACATGGGCAGCAGACAAATAGTGTTCTCAATCTGGTCTAAATGGCCTTCAATGATTCTGGCGCCGCTAAAAACCAGAGATAAACTCCAGAAGGACTCGCTCACGGGACAACAGGTCTGTCCTTTTCAATCTGCAAGTGCCTCTGCAACACTGGAATAGGCACAAACAAATATTTGTGGAGGGCAGCAACCTTGAGTCGGCCACGATGCTGAACTGTTTCCGTCCTTTCTGATGTAAAGTAAATTCAGACCTTTTCATGTCCGACAAACTGACAAGCCTTTGCATGTCCTCCTCGGTGCTTTTCCTTTGAGGTGAACTACCCACCCCCAAGTGCATTTTCGCGCCCTCTCCTCTCTGTATCTTTGGAAAGGTTTCATTTGAAGAGGCTCTCGCCTATAATAATGACTCCCTTTGGAAGTGAAGGGGCTTTTACTTCGATAATTCACTAGGACCTGTTTGATCAAGCCACGGGGGCAAACGCTGCGTGACATTTCCAACGTGGAGAAGCGCTTCAAGAGTCTCTTTTTCAAATCTGCACCAGTTCAAAGGGCGGCGTGGGAGGATTTTTAATCAGGGGACATGCGCACGGGTCACATTTTATTAACATAATGCATTACAAGTTGTGATTAAACCTTTAAAAAAAAAAAAGAAAGAAGCAGAAGGAACCCGGGCATTGTATCTCCTTTTATACTAATTTGAAAATGTTTTGTAAATAATTTCCTTTCTGGCTGCTGGAAATATTCAAATTCGTACAGATTTGACAAATGTGCTCTAGATAGATGGACAGATTGATAGATTCACAGACGTACTTCACTGATCCCAGCCTGTGACTAACAAACTAAAAACTGTACGTGTGCTGAACAGCAAGGAACAGGCGAGGTTGAGCTCTCGTGTAGGGGTCAATCGGAGACCGTTCGGGAAGCAGACAGCTAAATCACAGAGGCGGCAGATCATTACGTTGTTGTTCTGAAGCAAAGTGACGAGGCCAAATGTTTGGTAATAGATTGAAGTTGACTGAGGTGAGACGTTTCCACAGAAAAACCCCTCAAGGGGAAAAAAAACGAGAGAAGGGGAGAACAGTGGATCACTCTTTTGACATTGTTGTAGGTGTTGACCATTAAAATCACTGCCACATGCTGTGTGTGTGTGTGTGTGTGTGTGTGTGTGTGTGTGTGTGTGTGTGTGTGTGTGTGTGTGTGTGTGTGTGCGCGTGCATGTGTGTGTGTGTGCGTGCATGTGTGTGTGCCTGTGCAGTACAATATTTTCCTGCAAGTGTGTGAATCTGGCCACACAAGCATACTGTATTGATGTGGGTGGATTTCACACTGTATACACCCCCATATACAGTGTGTGTGTGTGTGTGTGTGTGTGTGTGTGTGTGTGTGTGTGTGTGTTTATACTTATTCCTGAGATCCAGTTTAATCTTTTTTGGGTTTTTAGGTTAAAATGACGTCTAGGCTAATGATTATGGTTAACATTATGCTAATGAGTATCCTCACAAACGTGTTTGTGGCGTGTTCCACGTGTGTGTGTGTGTGTGTGTGTGTGTGTGTGTATACAAGCTACTATATTTAGAGTGTTTATTTTGTCTGCAAGCATCTGTCAGAAGCTCTGAAGGAGCATCGCAGCAGAAGCCTGCCTGTTCTCTGCCTTGCTGGCCACACTGTTGACCACATGTGTACTCTCAAACACACACACACGCACTGTGTGAAGGCTCACACACACACACACACACAGGCCGTTTCCCTCTCTCTTTTTCTCCCTCAATCAGCCTCATTCCATCCGTCTCTCCCTCTCCTCCCGAGCTTCATGTGTCTCATTCCTTCCGCGGCATGCGGCCTCCATGTGTCAGGCCGATGTGGAGTCAGCTCGAGCCCGGTCTGCAGGACCGTGAGCCTCTTTTCCCTTCGCATTTGTTCCGGTACCCATCAGGCCGCCGCCGCCGCCGCCGCCGGCTCTACCCCGGCTGATCCGCAGTGCACCGATCAGCCCGGGCCACCTCACCTCACCTCGCACCAACCACTCCTGTGCTGCCTGTGCTTCACGGTACGCAGAGTCCAGCACAGCTCACTGCACTTCCAGGTAATTTGCCTGTGTGGGCTGTTAAGTGTGCGTGCATTATGCAATGTATTATCATATTGCTGTGCGAGGGTAATGTTTCATAAAGTACCAAAGTGCACAGGAGTGTAATATCCCGTGCACTTACCCTTGTAGCATCAAATAGAGGCTTGCGCTTGTTTGTGTGTTGTTGTTGTTTTTTTTGTCCCACTCCTGTGTTTGCATAAGTCGGAGAGAAAACAGTGGGCTCTCCGGTGCGCCGCCCGTGAAGCAGAGGTCAATAATCCACCCAAGGATTGCAGAATCTCATAAATTGTTTTGGCTCTCGGAAAATCAGACAAGCCCATGTGGTATTGAGTTTAACACCTTTCTGCTGCGCCAGCCTTGTTGTGCTGAATGAGAGGGATGGAAAAGGAATGGTTGTCTATGCATGGAGGCACATGTGTACGCGAGGCAGAGATGTGTTGATTCATCTGCCAATATTGTTTACTCTGCCTCTTAGAGCCCGAGGACTATATATTTATTTCAAAAATAAATGAAAATAAGAAAACTTTCCGTGCAGCGTGTATATATCTCATTGCACAGGGAAGCCTGTGTACGTCTTGGCGAGGGTTTGATCTGTTTGCTGTATTCAAGCTGTATGTATGAGACTCTAGCTGAGGGAGATAATTCCCGAGCAGCGCCCCGTGAACCGGGCCCACACACATCCACCATCACAACAACGCACGACTGAAGGATGGAAGCGATTGAATTTCCGATTCTATTCTTTTTTTCTTCTTTTTTTGTGTTCCGCACCCCGGCTCGCCTGCCCGCCAGGAGAATCAGGCCCCCCCCCCCCTCACTTCACTACACAGGGGACACAATCGCTCAATGATTGCGTGATGCTCTCCTCCCGGTGCCGCGCCGATGGATGATGCACACGGCTTGGACAACTCTCAAAGAGAGATAACCGTGCGGCGAGATAGAGGTGAGCTGCTGGCTTCACATCACAACCAATCTGCCTTTGTTGGTCTACTTGACTTTGTTTCCCTCTTGGCTTTCCTGTTACACAAAGAAGAGAAAATAAATCCCTCTACTTAAAGAAATAGGTATTAAAACTAGCAGTTGCATATATTATCAAAGTGTCTCATTGCTTCCCCCTGCCTTTCGGCTGATTTGGGGTACGCAGGTCACGAGTTGAAGCAAGTTCCATTAGATGCTGGTCAATCAAGCTAAATGTAATGCTTCGGTCAGTGCGGACAGCGCCGAGGGCCGGGCGGTTTCCAGGACAGCCCAATTGATTCTGTTGTGAGAGACAAAGTTGATAACGTTAACAGCGGCCCGCTCGGTCGGTAAACAGAAACGCCACACAACTCGCCACTAGAAATTCATATTAACGAGCCTCTTTGAGGGTCAGCGGCTCATGAAGGCAAGGTGACCTCGGACATGTATTCAATGATAAGTGGAAATCTGGCGTTAGGCTTCTCTCAGTGGGGAATGAATTCACCAAAAACACCACTGAGCAGAAAGAGCGCAGAGAAATGGGTTGTTCTTTTGAATATGGTAAAGTCATAACCTCTGTTAATTCGAGCAGGTGACCAAAGGTATTTCTTGTTTGTTTTTTTATAAATTAGTCAAGAGATTAAGAATGAGAACTTTTTGTACGGACGCCGCTCACGCTCTCTGCTGTTACAACGAGCGGATATCAGAGCGAACACAACATAAGAAACCGGCCAACTGCATTGTGCCAAACAAACCGGAAACATTTGTGGAATGGTTTTTTCGGGTCAGCGATCAACGATGATGTCAGAGGAGCTTCGTATCCCCCGCAGATCATCTGTGCCTTGCTTTTTTCTTCTTGAATCTTGCCTTCCCTGCTGCCCTTTGACGCTCCCCGCAGGCGCTGGCGGCCTCGTACCTTTTTCTTCCTGACCGTGATCCATGGTCTCGTACCTGGAGCCGCGCCGCTGCCCACGGGAGCTCTTGGCCCGGGCGAGCGTCCAACAAGGACCTCCCGGAGAAACGAGGAGCGGGATCTAAGGACACAGACACTCATTGGGAATGCTAATTTAATTTCTGCTGATTTATTTTTGCAGCGCGGGCGAGGGGAGTGATTTAAAAAAAAGGAAAAAGAAAGACAAACATATACTGTTCAATCTGTTTGGAGTCCCCATGAGGAATAAAGATGGTAAGATGCTTTGTGCCCTGAAATCGTAACCAGCCTTTTTATCTTAAACACATCTTCATTATATGAAGTGATATCAGCCCGAGTTCTGGGAAAACAGATTATACGGAATGTTGCGTTTGCAAATCATGTAATAACAGAAAAAAAGTCAGGTTTTTCTCCTTTAGAAATGAGTGAATCATTAAAGGATTGTGTCTCTTTAGTGAGAACAGACTAGACTGGATGCCCCCGGTAAAATTACTCACAATATGAATTTATGCTAATAGATTTGTAATAAAAACAAAACACACTGAGGACACACTGATCATGTCAACAGTAATATCATATCCCTGAGGCTTTTCGGAGCGTAGTCACACACTGTTGAGTATTTCGGACGGTTTGATCATAGTAATTTGGATATTGGAGATAACCAGACTTGAACCAGGGTCATGGCGGGTCACATTTATCATCTTCCATTTTTGGGGTCGATGTATATAGTAATGTGGAGGAAGGGATTAGGTGCAGCGAAAAGCTTAAAACTAAATAATTCAGTGTTCTCCACTGGGATTAAGCTCCTCCGTTCTTTTAAAACAGAAAATATAATTGCGAAGTAAAATATTCCTTTCACATGTCGATGCTATGATCCAGCTCCTTCACATACACTTCTGGTGGTGGTGGAAATATATATTTATAATTTTCTCCCCCTCTTGCAAGAGCACTTATTTGCATTTCAAGGTGTCCTTCTTGTGGTGGGGACTTTTTGCTTTTGTTTTAACAGAGCAGTTGTGTCTGAGTGTTGTCCCTCTGAGCGAGACTCAGTCAGTACACCTCCACAGCTGCTGTCGCTTCGGGGACGAGAGGGGAGGCGGCGCAAAGGGCCGTCCGTCCGTCCGTCCGTCCGTCCGTCCGGCCTCCGCCGCCGCCGCCGCGGTCAACAAGCGCAAAATCAGAAACGAAAGAAACAGAAACTGTGGTTTGGAACGTTCCCAGTACCGCTCGTGGGTCGAATCGGATTTAAAGAAGATCTCAAACCTCCTGCTGTGCCGCTCTCCTGCACTGCCAGGAGCTCGGACGTAGTAATGGAAATGAAGTGGCAGACAGAATGAGTCATAGGCCGTCAATTAGAGAAGCTGCGCATTAGATCAGCGCGCTCACGGTCCACACTTATTATCACATCACCTCAGGTTGGCGCGGTGTCATTTTCCACACAAATCCCTTTTTGACAGAGCAGATAATTGAGATAACTTGGATTAGTATTCACACAGCCCCTGTGCCACCCCGGTATAAGACTTCAGCACACATTAACACCTACAGTGTGCAGATAATTACTGACACCGTGAACTCACACCGATCAGTCCCGTCCGTTCGTCTGAGGGAACTGTCTGGGCGCCGTCGTGGTTACGAAACAGCGGCGGCGATTAAACTGCAGGGTCAGCAGTGGCCCGAGGAAGACAAGGACATAGATTACGACAGAGATTTGGCGACAGCTGCCCTCTTGGATTAACAAAAATAGCACCACGGTCCCCCCCCAAAAAAAGGAAAATAGATCCACGGGCCACTATCCACACGCCAAGCTACTCTTTATTCCCCAGATAACGGGTTCTTCCTTTTCCCCCCAGTTATTTTTAGAATTGTCAAACTTACTATGAATCGATCAGATAATCTCTGGAAAGGAATTCACGCGTTGATCGACTGCATCTCGTCACTTAAATGTCATCTGGACAACAAGACTCTGCAAACAATCCTGCAATAAAGCTTTTTCTTTTTTGCCATCCAGACATACTGTATATATAGTTTGTGCGATGACTGTCTGACATATACAGAATTCACCCCCCCCCCCCCCACCTTCCAGGATAAAACCGCCAGCTCCATCTCGTCTCTTTATTTGGTATCATATTAATTTCAGCAAGACCTGCAAATCCACTCTGCCGTTGCATAATTCATGGAGCCCCACTGACAACATTCCCTTTCATGTGGGCAATGTGCCCCGCCTGAAGAATCCTTGGAAACCTGGATAAGCCCAAATGGCTTATACCTGGCGGAGGCGCGCAGCTGTGCTCAGGTGAACTGTCATTATGTCCCGCGGAATGAGGTCAGGAGTGAATGTTGCGCCGTTTGATGCCGTCAGCTGACGGAGAGCAGGTGACGCTCAGAATACAGGTTCTCTAGACAAGAGGAGGAGAGAGAGTGTTGTGGCCATCTGGACGGGGGGGGGGTGGAGCAACGTTTCCTCCCGGGCAGCTGTTTGAGATTAGCGTCGTGCTGCGGCTGCGAAGATACTTTTGCATTGTGATGTTGCCGGTGTGGTGAAATGCTGCACTATGGAGCGGGGGATTCTTCTGATGGAGCGAGGGGACTCTTGCCAGAGAAGTCATTGAAATGATCTGTCTAGGACAGTATTACCAATCAGACCTTCAAGACGGATTGGAAATGAAATGTTGAATGTTAAATGTGTTGTTTTCTGTGCGTGATGCTCGGGAGCATGTTGTGCTCCATGTCCCGCGCTCTTCACGTGTCCCTTTCAACGTTTGACGGCATCAGCTTCGTAGAAAACAAGCACCGCGTCGCATGATAGGATTTCGGTAGCGTCGGGTTTTGTTTTGGTCAATCGCTGAATGGCGAAACCACGACTCGCTTCAATCACAGAGGGCGACCAGCCAAGAAGAGGGTGCAACCTGCCGTGTCTTTTCTTCAAGCAATATCCAAGTGAACATTTCCATTCTGCTTGTCCAAAGAGTTGCGTCACACTGGATTCATTCATAGTCAGGAGAAGGATGAAACCCCGTCTGTGCTGCCACTGAGGCAGCGTCCATCAGGACATTTACCTGACGCTCACATCTTTAAATCCTCCCATTGAACTTGAGGAGTTTGCTTTCTTCAACTCGCCCTGCGTTGCTCCGGCGCCAGTAACTGTGACTAGCAGTTTGCGTGGCTTTTAAAGGGCACACAGGTGTGGCCACCAGGAGCCCTGTGTCTCATTAGCTGGAAATACCGGCGGTCAGCCTTTTACACGCACCCCCTGATCTGATGCCTGGGACAATTAAGCTCCTCCCCCCCCTCTCTCTTTATATCCTCTACTGTTTCCATCCCTCTCCCCCGGCGTCAGCTGTTTCAGCACAAGCGCAGATTCGGGCTAAAGCCCTTCCTGCCAAATAGCCAATCCCAAAGTGCCGTCTGCTGGATTAATACCTGAGCCCGCTAATTTATAACTGCCCCACTGTGGCATCTGTGTACTGAGCGGATGCTGTCTCTCTCTCAGTGTCTAATCGTGATGCCCTTCTCTCCGCATATCCAACCCTTTTCTGTCTTTTCCCTCCGCCCTCTCCTGACAAAACAATAAATGACTCACTGTAAATGTACCTTCCGAGACAAAGATCAGAGAGCAGCGGGGTTTGATCAGGCCCTCATTCCTTTGCCTGGTCTTTGCTTCACTTATTTCTGTAATAAGACTTGAGGGAGGACGACTTGTTTTCCTTGAGCCGTGGCTGCAGAAAAAAGAAAAGAAAAAATCTAATAAATCTGCCCGGGTCCCATCAGAATGCAGGGCATATATAAAAGTCATTTATCTCACGGGGCAGGCAAATTTCAAAGTTAAATGAGGAAATGTGACATTTATTTGACGAAGAAAACAGAGGGGATGTGTATTCCGCTGCAGTGCAATTCCCAGCACTCGCTACAACGACAAGTCCTGAGTGAGTCAGTGTCAATAAAAGGGGAATTAAACGTGGCTGCTCTCTGATGACGAGCTACGTGAAGGGGCAGAGTGGTGCTACGGCCCAGACTCCCAACCTGTTGGTCTGGATTACTTATTCATGAGGCGCATGCTTTTAAAAAAACTCAATATTTTATTCATTTTATAGAGTGATTCCATATTTAATTAATGTTAATGACAGACGCAAAAAAAAATTGGCAGATGGCGCCAAGAATTTCAATTTGTTAGGCCAACAAAGCTTTACGCTTTCAGAGTACATAGTGCACTGAAGGGTTGGTTTCTGCTCCGCCAACTCAGCAGCTGAGTAAATCCTACAGAAAATGTTTCGGCGGGGTATAAAACGGGCCAATAAACGCTGCACAAATGCAGCAGTTTACGTTCACAGAGATATATCGAGGTGTCAGGGAACCAAAATAGAAAGTAGCTCTGTAATGTTCTCATCAAAGCCACCACATCAATAAAAGTGCCGGATATATATATATATATATATATATATATATATATATATATATATATATATATATATATAAAAACTTCAAACCCACATTTATGACAGCTGTATCATAAAGGAGGCCACTAACATGTTCCGTTCCACCTGAGACTTCAAGACGCTGTGCGCGCTTGCACACTGATGGAGGCACAGCGCCGGTGATTATTCTTGAAAGAAACGTTGCGTGGTCATAAATTAAGGATGCAAATGCAAAAAACACGGCCGGCTGGCCCAAAGCGATCGTGGCGAGACCCCGAGCAGCTGCCCCCTCCCTCCCACAGCTCGTGCTGGAGGAACAACATTCCCTCCCCCGTCGGCACGGCGACGGGGGAGCGGGGGAAGAAAGCAGGTCATGTGTCGAGATGTCACATGGTGACGGAGCCTGTTGCGGACGGCCCCAGTAATGTTGGATGACAAAAGCAGCTTAGTGATATTAAAACCTTGAGAGTATAAAAGGGCCAGTAGCACAGATTTGAATGTTAAAAAGTAGTGATGCACAGGGAGTCTGACCTCTTCCTTTCTCCTCCTCCCACACCATCCACCCAAGGAAGAAGATCTCAGTCCAAAGTGTCCATGAACCCAGGGTTAAGACAATATTTCAGGCGTTTCAGACACGTCTTTTGCCTGAAGCTTGTTCGGAGTGCGCTCGAACACCCTTTTTACCTCCACCACCACTTCTCCCCCACCACCTCGAGAGAAGTGTGACGTTGTGGGCCAAACATGATGACTGCTGCGATTAAGCAGTGTCGTGGCACACACCTGCAGGCGCTCGCTCTTTCACTCCCCTTTTGTCTCTCTCTCTCTCACGCACACACACGCACACACACTCACACACATACCTCATGCAAACACCGCTGCTGCCAGCGCAGAAAGCAGTTCCTTTTGTCCATATTACAAAGACACAGAGATTATAGAAAAGAAGAAGAAAAAACTCCCACACATGACTGAGCTTTTGCAGTAAACAAACTAGAGGCTAGTATTTTGTGCAAATGATTGATATTTACAAAGCAAAAAGTAGCTAGAATTAGACACTACATTGAATATAATATCCACGGCAACATAGAATTTGGGTCACACGATTATTCACGAAATTCAACAGCAATATTTGGCACGATCAGGTTTTTACCAGTCAGGATTAATGCAGTACAAGAACGCACAATTCCAATCACCGATGCCAAAACCCCTTCAAATGAATTCTCTGTATATCCCCCTCACGGTCACAGACATTACGATGCATGTTACAAGCATGAGGCGATCCAAAAAAGGATCTGTCAATGATTTTCAGTGCAGGGAAGCTACAGTACGCCTCCAGTCGCACGAGGGCACTGGATACATATATTTCATATGCAGTTATTACAGACGACTCAAGCACTCTGTAGCATTTAAATCCATACGACTAGGTGAATAATTCTCACGAGTATATTAATTAGCTTTTATATGTGTATATATAGTTGTTATAGTTGAATAACATTAGTGGATAGAAAGGTGCACACTGTACATGTTCTGTTGCATGTTCTTTTGCCAGTTTCCAGAAAGAATTCTGTTAAAATTAGCATCACGTTTGGAGGGAATCTTGACTATAGAACAACACTGCTCTGTTCTTGCGCCTCGTTCGTGGCCTGCCTGCCTCATATTTCATCATATAATCTGTACTTGAAGCAACACGCACACACCAACGCAGCCCCTCGTGTTGTTATGCGGTTCTATTTTCAGCCGGGGCTCCAGCTACCTCGATAGCAGAAAGTAAATTGTGCTCCTGAGATTCCATCATTCAGTCACTTCAGAGAGCGCAATAAAAGAAAAGGAAGGTGATTATTACAACACTCGTGCTCTGGGCAATGACAGAAATGAGTTTTGACAAATTGGATTTTTGGCTTCATGAGGCTTTTATTCCTTAATGACTGTTCTGGCTCGGTGACGAGGGGAAAATTTCCTGACCGAGGTTCAGCGAGGCATATTAAGCCTAGTGTTGCGCACATTGGGATAATATTCCTGGCCGAGAGTCCTTCCTCATGGTGACGTCTAACGACTATTGACAGGGGCAGACCAGCTGAACTCTGGGGCCAGCCATCTGTATCATGCTAAAAAGGTCAGTGGTTTGGCACACAAACACCAATAGGAGGCTCTCAGCCGGAGCTGGAGAGCCGGAGGTTTGGAGTGCAGGCTGCTGATGTGCACTTGAAGTGAAGCATTTAACCCGCGGGTGCCGTGCCGGAGTCGACCCCGCCTTTAGTCGTCCGTGTTGGCTGGAATATATTTAGAGGATTTACATGTCTGCATGTCAGGGGGGGAGCTTCCTCGTGATATCAACCAATTCCACGTGGAGGAATACCCTCGGGAGGATGCTCACGGTTTTCCCAAGTTGAAGACAAAGATTACCAAAGACTCACCAAATGTGCACACAACCTTCAGAATACAAATATGTACAATATGCACTGTGATCTAGGAGGAGCTGTTAATTCAGGTCACTCCCCCGTGATCCTTATGAGATAAATGCAGTCTTGATTTAACCGCAACACATGACTGGGAATACATGTATCCGCTGTGACAGCTTTGGCGTGCGGTTGGAGAGAGGGAAGGACAAACCCACTCCCCTCGGGGAGCTCAGCTACAGTCTCGCATTGTGCTGCTTCCTGCTGATCCAGATTCTCCCGACTCCTGTTCTGCAGCTACCGGCCGCCCGACGTCCGATTCATACGTCATTCAAGTTCCACCGCCGCTCGCCAGAAAATCAATGCATTATACGGAAATGGAAATGAAGCTGCAGCTGCAATCACACAAACATAAGCAGGCGTAATGTATGCAGACCCTCGCGTTCACACAGGTATTAAATGGGTGGGAAGCCCACAGGGAGCCTGTTGAAGCAAATTAGCTCCCCTCGCAAGTCTATCAGCAGCCGACGCTAATGTGCAGCAGACACAACTGGATCATTGGCGCAATTATCCCAGCGACTGTCAACTGTGTTTTGTGTCACTCGACTTCAAACCGAAAGGCTTTGTCTCTCAATTAGGACGTGAGGTGATGGTATCACCAGCCGCCCTCCTCACCCGAGTCCCCAGTGGCGCTTATTACCTTTGTAATGAATCCCCGCTTCGCCTCCCATGTCAAATATTGAAGGAATTACCCGTTTTGAGGGATATTAGCTAACCTGACAGTAATAGCACCTTCCTCCATACTCTGGAGATGCTGAAAACATGATTGTGAGTCGCAGGACTGCAGGAGCATTTCGGTTTGCTGCAGCACAGACAAACGAGCATCCTGCAAATGAAGCTGTGAGAATAAAAAGAACAAAGCTGAGTTGAGCGTTGGATTCTGTCTGCCTGTGCGCCGCACTGCGCGTCCTCTCATGTGTGCTGTGAAGACAGATGCGGAGAGCGGAGGAGGCTGCTGTTTACTGCTAAACCGAGCCAGATCGGCTCAACAGGCAGTACGCACGCCGCACAACGACACACGGAGCAGTTGCAAGAAAAAGAAACCAAGAGTCCGCAGCGTTGCTAGCGGCTCCACCAGGATCCCCTTTTGTGCGACGGCGGCGCTTGGAGCCAAAGCGCTGCAACAGCCTGCGGACATGCTCACAATGGCACGATGTTTGCATGTGGCCAAACTGCCGACTCGCCACGGTCAGCTGCGAATCACGAAGCACACCAGCTTTAACATGCACAACCTCTTCTGTGTCCGAGTCTTCATTTCATCAGTATCTCTTCGCCTGCTGTGCCACGGCGGCGTTTCCACTGATGTGGTCGTCACCGATCGATGATTTTCGAGCCTTTTCTCTGAGGCTGTGATCAGCCGAGGCAAACCCACGACCGCCATCACACCTTCTAAATTGTGATTTTCTCTGAAATGTACCTTTAACAAGCTGCTAAATCACCAAAATACGCACAGTTAGTCTTCAAACCTCTCTCAGACTTAAATTTCCTTCTGGTCGTCTTTTCCTGAATTTGTTCCTAAACAGTTAGCCTCTTTATTTTGACTGTTGACAAACCGGCCGGTTCAATTTTGATCAATCTGCCGAGGCAGACGGCAACATCAGTGAGTAATTCAATCGCAAGTGTGAAAGTGCCATCTGCGAGTCCTGAAAACTAAAATCAAACAAGGCTCTGAAGCCTGAACACATTAGGAAAGATCACCAAGAATCACCCGAGTGTGTTTTGACTGCGTTAATGTTGTCTTCATGAAATGAAGCTGCTGTCACGACGGAGAGTTGGTAATTGCTCCTGAGCTGGAAGAAGTGAAAAAGAAGAGAAAATGCACAAAAGCCAAACTTAGAGATGAAAGACATGTATGTTTATTGGATAACAGCCCCTGGATCCTCTTTCCCTGGCTGCTTCTGTTAATTTAAGACGCTGCGACTGTTGCCAAAGCTCATATTGTGCCACTATATTTCAGGACGCCCTCTGGATATTGTTGACCCTACAGTTTTAAAGCACTGCAGCATTTTTAATCCCCCTCTTTTTAGTGCAGCAATTTCTGGTGCAACTCTCCAGTATCGCCCCGGATATGTATTCACTGAAGGAAATATCTATGTCTGTGTTATGTTTACCCAGTGAATCCCTTCTGTCGTCACCCAGAGCTCAGTGAGAATTAATTTTTCCTCCGGATTAACTGGAATCAATTAGACAAATCAGCAGAAGTTCGGCTCCTGTGGATCGAATTTAAAGGGTGGGTGGATTACAAATCTGGATTCACCTTTCCGCCTTTGATGGAACAGAAACGAGGGGTCCGCTGTACTTCCTCGTGTTTCTCTGTGCCGTGTGCCAGGATGACTCAGAAACCACACAAGTGGAATGGCCTTGATTACAAAGTTCCTGTGAAAAGCGTTCCTTTTTGTATGGCAACATACACTCCCACTCCTTATCTCGACCCTCAAACCACCAACTGCAGTCGGGGGGGGGGGGGGTTGCAGTCGGTTCCACATTAGCTCATTGTCGTCCTTTGATGTCCGCCCTCCAGTGAGCCCCCTAGTGATAGAATTTGTCACGTCGAATGAGTGAGTCCTTCGGTTCCTCGGCCGAGGGATGAGCCCGAGTTCACAATGAGCGGCCCTCACAAAAAAGCGGACGGCTAAGATAAACACAGGACTAAAGGTTGGCAAATGATCCTGATCACACTTCAGGAAGTCAACAGCTTTAGCTCAGAGTTGAAATCCAATGTTTTGTTGAAGTGGAAAGTCTAAAAGTCTCTAAAGTAGAATTTTCCCAAGCGCCCCTCTACAAGATGGGGCCCTCACAATGATGCACCGTTTCATGGTTTTCCATTGGGGCCCCTGCCATCTCAGTTTATATTGTGGTGCATACGATATTACCGAAGAAAGAATTCCAATTAATGCCAGAAATTGCCACATGGTGAGCCATAAACCTATGGGGCCACAGGGCAGTTTACACAGATGGTGATCAGATGTTGAGTGGAACTAAACACGAGAATCCGCACGACCAACTGGACTGAAACGTTGTATACATCCATGATGTTTGATCCATGTGTCAATTAAAAACATAAGTATATAAACAGCATATAATAGCTGCAGCAGTGGTCTCCAGCAAGTACAGCATGTGAGTTTATTTAAGGAAAACAACCACATGTGAGTGTGGTCATGAGGGCAGCAGTTTGACAGCACCAGCGTTACAGCAGAAGCCTGTCAGACGAAGCGAGGGGCGGCGCTGTGTGAGTGTGCCGTGGCGTGGGCCTTCAAGACGAGCGCTGTCCAAACTGTCAGTCATGATCCATGTACACCTCCGGCCCCTTCAGCAAACTGCTCAACTCAACAAACTCACGGCAACTCTCGGAGACCAATCTCGATCCGCGGCCCTCGGGAAAAGCACCCACAGTCACCGCGGGCGACCACGCGCCACCACAAGGAGTTCGTGTTATTCTCCTCGCTTTTGAAAAGGGCCTCAACGTGACAACCCAGTCTCTGAACAGTGCAGCACACAATCAAAAGTGAGTAAATGTGAGAAGAGGAAGGAGGAAAGAAACAGTTAGCCAGGAGAGAGAGATAAAAGAGATAAAGTGGGAAAGGAAAAGAGAGAGGTGGGGGTGGAGAGTGCTGGGAAAACTGCAGTCCCACTCTGGGGACTGTTTGGAGTCTGAAGTGGTTGAGTCTCTTTGAACACGAGCCAACAGGAATCTGTGCCGCAAAAGGGATTCTTTTTTAAAGTGGAGGGGAGATTCCTTCTCACCTTTCTGGTCTCAACCTTGTGCGCCTGTGCATTAAGCGTTCCTTAAAAGCCCATTTTGTCGAGGGGACTGATCTCTTAAAGCGCCGCCTAACTGGGATTGATTGTAACCGCGTCTTAGCCGCGTCGCGGGGGACATGTGGAGCCACTTTGAAGCTGATGAAACCATTGTAATGATAAATATGTGCACTAATCCAATGACTGCGTCCTTTTTTGGACGATAAATGAACGGTAGAGACAGCCACCTAGAGATGCAGTAAACAATGGGATGGGAATGACTTTCCCTACTTTGCAAAATATATTATTACGATTTATTGGTCCTGAACAAAAAAATTGTGTCTTCACAAACACATTTCTGGCCTTGACGCCAGAAAGAAAAAGAATCTCTGCAGGAATTCAAATACGTTACAACACAGGGCGGGGGGCTCAGCCTATAAATAGAGCCGTATGGGGCTTTGTGTTATGGCGTCTTCTTTTGATTTGACAGTAGCTGTGGTAGCTGTTTGATGTGCGCAGAGAGACTGTCTGCAGCCTCACAAATTAGGACACATATACTGTATTTGCAGGAGAGGATGTCATTACGCCACAGCGGCTCCGTTTGATTTGATGCAATTTAATTAGACGTGATGTGAATCTGTCATACTCTGTGTGTCTTTGCCCTGTGCAAGAACATGCCGCAGTTTACTGCTGTTTTTTTATATGCCAACCAATTTTGGCTTTTAGTGATGTGGGAGAATGATTTCTTTCCGGAACTGTGATTCTCTTAAGCTGTTCAAAGAGTGGCAAAAACGTACATGTGGCTCCGTCATGGATTTCTCCGAGAAATTGTCCTCCTATTGCAGATGGATGTGAAAACAGGCGTCCACTTAGGTGCTAACATTTGCTCATCAGTTGGTTACCGCCACCAAGGAGGTTGTGTTTTCACCCCTGTCCGTTTGTTGTGGTGACTGGTTGGTTGGTTGGTTGGTTGGTTGGCAGGATTTGGTTTATTTGGTTTAAGGATGAAACATGGGCCAAGAAGGAATACATCAAATCTAAGCGTGGAATCAAGACAAAGGGGAATATCAAGGATTGGCAGGTTGTTGGTTTTTTTTACATTTTCACTAATTTCCCAGGGGATATTGCATGAATTTTGATCAAAAAAATGAGACATATTAAGGGGACTGATATCGATGCATGTGTGCAGATTAGTGCTTCAGGATCTAGCAGATTTAAACGCGGTTTCACCGCTACCCTTGTACCTCAGGGCGAGAAAGCCTCGTTGAAAATGCAGCTATAAGCCGGAGCTTGAAGTCTGGTGAGGACAGCGTGCCAGTTGTCATAGTAAAGGCAGCATGCTTCACAAGTTTCTTCTGGTGCATTGCAGTCAGGAATAGAGACTGTCAGAGCAAGTGTTGGAAGTAGAGAAGAAATGCTGATACATCTGAGGCCTCGGCTCAGTCGGCGAGGGCTGAACCCCGAACCGAAAGAGCTAAAAGCAGACAGTGAAAGCTGCTCCACTTGTGGCTTTGACTTATCCCTCATCTGCAGCGAAGATGGAAACTGTTTTGAATGTGGCTGTGGTGTGAAGTGAACTTGAGATAAAATACCTCGTTAGCCACCGAAGATATTGAATGACAAAATGGATGCTTCATGTGTACGTTTTTGCAGTTAATTCGTAGTCGTAGTTTCAGTTTTTTCTCCGAGACCTCGAATAAATGTAATTCACAATTTCGTGGGGGCAAAGCCTCGTCACAGCAACAACCCTGGACAGTCGTTGAGGGTGGACGAGGTGAAGGGACTCAGAATAGACATTGATTAGAGATTGATTATCTATTGTGCTCGAATGCAAATGTGTCTCGTCAACGCCGGTGGTTTTTGTGAATTGGACTGGATTTCCTTCAGCTTGCAGCATTCCTCTGCAATGACTGCCGCCGCCGCCGCGGCAGCAGCAGCAGCCATTGCACTTTTCCCCGGTCGCATCCTTTCGTTCTCTTATTACTTTGTTGTTGCAGCTTTGATGCCGTATCACAGTCAACATGACTACAAGCAAGTCGTTCTGCCCAAGGATTACCAGTGTAGGCTGTCACGCTCAGCTGCACCGCACGCAGATGTGCTTTTGCCTTGCTAAACCTTAAAAAATAATTGCTTTTTTTTTTTGTTATTCGTGCAATTTCTGACTGTTGTGGCTCGGTTCATACCCTGTTTGCGTATGCATTTCTTTTTTCGTTTTTTGAAATAATCAACTGGGAGAAATGACAAGTTGCGATCGCTCTGAATCTGCTTGTGTGACTTGTCCCGGGGAGGAAATGAACCCCACCTGGGCTGAGCTCCTTCTGTCCTATTAGAGTTGTACAAATGTAAGATCAGCTGTCTTTTCTTGCAAGTCATGATAATACATTTGATCTAACAATAACCTGCAAATAGCACTCCAAACCAATCCAGAGCTGTAGAGCCTCGAGGGCCTTTCAGACGGAAAATGATTTGCTCTACATTGGCCGCTGGGTTCAGAGCAAAACAGCCAGAGTTAAAAGCATAATTTGCACTAGGCCATTTGGTTGTTGCCCCAGATAACATCAACTGTAAATAAAATAGGCAGCCTTTTTTCAGCCCTCAGTAGTGTCTGCAGGTAGTCCTCCCAGGACCAACCACCTTCCCAAAAGAAACTTACTGACCTACAACTGAACTTGTCGCCGTCGTCCCGGTTTCTCCTTTTGGTTCCGCTGTCCTCTGTGCACAGTGCAGACAAGTTGTGGGAGTGACATGTCAGCCCAATTCACGACGTGGTACTAAATCAAGTCCCAGGTACAGGGCTGAAGGGGAGTTGCGGGGCGGATGTCCGTCGTTAGTCAATTTGCCCGAGATTGGTCGAACAGATGTGTCGTCGGGCCTCAACCACAGAGAGAGAGAGAGAAACACACAGACAAACAACCCTTTTATTGACTCTTTTAACAATGGAGAAAAGTGCAGAGCATATTGCAGACATGCGTGCAAATGATGACCTCTGTCCAACTGGCACCTTTTTGAATGGAGCGTGTTGCTCTTTCGGTGACATGCTGTGCAAACGATCTTTCCCAGTTTGTAAAATACTGCGGAAAACCGAGGCGGACCTGACCACCTTTGTCCTACAAATCCTCGCAGGGTTCCGCCTGTGGGAAGCTCCGGCATACGGGTCATTAAGTTCCTGTAGTAGAAAAAGAGATATATGTAGCCCGAGCGGCGGTCCTCGGGGAGGAGTTCACACAGCACTCGGCGCACGAGCCGGTCCCGCGGCTTTGAGTGCACAGTCGTAGCTGAGGGCAACTCAGAGGAGTCGACAGTGAGAGAACAATGTTAACAGAGTTTAACGAAGCAACATCGACCCGCAAAAGTGAGGAGGACGTTCATATTCACTGTGTTCTCTTCAATAAGATGTTTTAGCGTGGGCAAGTAATGGACCAGCTCGCCTTCCGACCAACTGTGGCCCTTCTGTTAGTCTCAAGCCATGTGACATGAGGATATCTGTCAGTCTGTGTGTTTTTGCCAGTGTCAGGCAAAGGCTTAGATCACCCTAGTTACCAGGCCTCATCTTGTGTGAACGATCTGTAATTTCGCTTGAGACAACAAACACCCCTTTCCATCCATCACTCCTGCATGATTATTGCTTTTTGGATCTACAGTACACTGCGCAGCGCTCTGTGAGCGCCTCCCGTTTCAGTTCTCGTGCAAAAGACCAAGCTTTTATTTTTGTTTTTTGTTTCTGCCTGCTTGTGAAAATTGAGTTTACCATTTGTGCTGTTTACAGAAGAGAGGGAGAGTTTTTGAGATGGTAAAAGTGCCAATTATGGGTATTTTCTGTTGGCGAATCAATGTGCAACTCAGTGCAGCTTTTCCCCAGTTCCACCTTATTGTCCGCACCCCGCCGATCTGCCATTATAACGATTACGAAAAAGCTGCCTCCGGACCAACCATACACATGCTAATTGTACTTTTACCTGTTAAGGACGAAAGAAAGGAACAATCACAGCAAACTAAAAGTGAGTAGTTTTCCCAAAAGCGGTGGAACAAACCAAGGCTGAAAGTCTGAATATTGGAACACATGTTCCCATGATAACCTCCAATAGTTTGCCAATACTTTCTTCACCGGTGGTTTTCATATAGACACTTACATGCGGCATAAAATATAAATGTGTAGATGTTCGAACCCCATCCTTCTGTCAACGTGTGTGTGCAGGGCCGCGCACTGCAGGTGCAGGGCCACCATGCACTAGCCTGCCACAGGGGCCTTTCAAACAAGCCTGGACATCGACGGAGACAATCCTTTACACTACACGGTCTCCCGCCGTGGATCTAAGAGCTTCTTAACAGCGGCGTGCCCCGCAGGTCAGCTCGACGAGCACACATTAGCGAGGTGCTCGCTGTGTCGCAGTTTGATACGAGCTGCATTGCCCGTAGAGATTTGTCTCTGTGTGATGGCACGCAGACACATTTAGCATATTAATGAGTTACAGATAGCAGACGTATTAGGCATTGTAATAGGACGCTGATAGGACCCCTCCCGAGTGAGCCCATGTCAGAATACAGCAGGAAAATCTCCGGAAAATGTCCTTAATAATTATGTTTCTCGCGACTGAACGCTTGACGCTTGACAGGCAGGTTGAAGGACAGTTTTAGACCAGAGAGAGTAGGACTCAAAATGTAAACTGGGAAGAAAAAAAAATGACTGTAGAAGAGAATGTGGAACAAGCCGAGTTGTCTTCAAATATTGACGGTAAACCCCTGAAAACATTTCATTTTGTTCGCTTGAGAAAGACCAATGAAAGAAATGCTACATGGGCAAATTGGGTTACAGAAGCTAAAGGAACACACATCACAACTTCAGCTCTCCGAAGAACGGCAGAAGTGAAAAGAGGGAAAAAATCTGTAGGCACGTTGTCAGCAAATTCACATACAGTGATGTGCTTCATTTAGAAATATAATAAAACCCCCTACGCTCAGAAAATGTGCTTTATATATTAAAAGTCGGATTTGACTTCACTTACCTTATACAAACAACAAACCAATAAAATATCAATCAATCTTAGAGTGGATGTTCCTTCTTCCCAAAGAGACTAAAATATATTCTTCTGCGAATGGCCTTTGTATTAAGAAGTTGGTCTGTACAAAAAGTATTTTTCTTTGTGTTTGCTACAATGCGAACTCAAAGTTCTGCAATATCATAATTCAAAATCAACCTCAATGGTAGGGGGAAGCTTTTGCTGTGGATAATACAGATTAAAGCATCGGGTATAGGACAATAGAGAGAGAGCTATATGCAGTGGAAAGAGAGATAGGATGACGATACCAGCATTATTTGACAGTTCCATCACCCTGGAAAGAAAATGTATTTCTCCGACAGCACAAATTGAAACATCCACCGTGTGCGGCCTCGTGCGAAAGCAGAGAGCAGGCGGCAGCATCGCCGGAGCCATGACTCGCAGCAAGCTAAAGGTCATGTGTTCTTGAGTCGACGTTGTGAAGCATATTTATGGGCTCGGGTGTAGTTAAGCACGGCGAAGCGCTGATTCTTTCACATCAGCAGAATCATCCCGGTGACAGTGAAACCTGTGTGATTCACTTATAGGCCGGGCAAAACAAACACCACCATTCGCTATGCATATTTTGTTTGCTACCATGACATTCATACTAATGCCACACGCAGAACTATATTTATTATTCAAGAAATCTTGTTGGAGAAGATACGTATTGGATGTCAAAGTCTTTCCTGCTGCGATGCACAATGACTGATGTTCAAATAGTGCATGTTTTATATTCAGGTTAAACGCAGCTTTGGATTAGAATCCTTGCAGTTCCCTTTGGCTGTTTAAAAGGCAAGATATTAATAGAAAAACGTTCCAAAACCATGACTTAAACAAGGCTGTAATTGTCATAAGGTGTTTCTTTAAATGGTATAACTTTGCACATGCATACCCTCTGTGCTGTCAAAGTAATGTTTGCAACGCCGGCTTCTTCAAGGAATGCACACCGTGTTTTATTTACATTGCTTTAATAAAAGGTGTCATGTCGTAACAAGTTGAGAGAACTGAAAAATTCCTTATTGAGAAATACTGCCAAAACATGATCTGAACAATGTCCTCTAATTGCAGATAATTGTCAGAGGATGTTTCTGCATTTATCTCTGGATGGTTGGTTGCTTGGTGACAGATCAATTTTCCCTCATTATACCAGTTGCAAAAATGTTGGGGACCATGTGAGGCCGTTGTCTAGTCATACAGAGATAAATAATAATAATAATAATAAGTTGGACTTGCAGCTGTGTCTATGCCGTGAAAAAGGAAAGCACGCAGGGCAGCGTGAGGGTGCCAGACAAAGACCAAAAATAAATGCGCAAAAAATTCAATTCCACCACACTTTGAGTTTCCCAAGAGAGCACCTTTTTTTTAAAAGTTAATTTTATATTAATTTTTATAATTTTATAATAATGCGGGTGCACAGTGTACCTCTTGGTTCAGTCCGCTTGAAGAAGATTTTGCTTGTTAATCTTAGAAGCGGGATCATCGTGCCATGAGATTACATACACGGTCAATGACTCTTGTTAGCAGTATTACCAAAGGTCTGACAAACCAAAAATACAAAAATCTTGCACTGAAGCCCGTTAATATTATACAATAAATTAAACAATACTGCTAATGCTATAAGCCAGGAAATAGTGACTTATGGATTGAAAGGCACTCATCCAAGGTCCAAATGAGGCTCCTTGATGGCAAAGAAAAGAAGACAGTTTGTGGATCTGGGACCAAGTAAAGGTCATGGTCAAGGTTTTAAAACTATAATCTTAATAATTAAGGACATCACACATGAGAATATGTGCTGCATTTGCATCGCTCCGTCAGACGGTGCTCGGGCTCATGACGTTTAATGCGACCCTCCCCTCATATGTATTCATTAGCTCACTCAAGCATCCTGGAATATTATCTTGATTCTGCACATTAGGCGCATGTCAGGCCTGGGTAAACTGTAATTTCAGACGTGACATATCGTCCCCCGTCGGCCTCAGACATCTGATGATTTATCGCGTGTCATTTCTGTCAGCAGCGCGGGAGAACATTCATCAATATTTTCTGCTTAAATTTTTCACGACAGAGGGCAGGGCAGGACCGAGATTATTCCAAGTCATGAAACATTCATAGCATATTCTCTTTTTTTTTTTTTTTCTGATGATATGTGCTCATGAGCTTTTTGACTTCATT
Source organism: Scophthalmus maximus (assembly GCF_022379125.1). Taxonomy (NCBI): domain Eukaryota; kingdom Metazoa; phylum Chordata; class Actinopteri; order Pleuronectiformes; family Scophthalmidae; genus Scophthalmus; species Scophthalmus maximus. Next base: position 28,946,392 of record NC_061515.1, read on the forward strand.
CTGACAGCCAAACTTTGATGACAAATCGCCATGTATAATTTGTGTAATGTCTTAAGCTTCATGTACGTGAGTGATGCAATGAAATATGATGCTGTATTTGACATGAAATATAGATGAATGTAGAAGTTGAAGGACGGCCAAGGTTAGAGTTATGACAGGACTATCATCACATTAGTATTTGCTCCCTGTCACTTGAATGTAACTTCAAAGACAAGATTATAATCTTTTTTTTTTTTTATTTTAGTCCCACAGATATCATGACACAGCACGCTTGCAGCCGTATTCCGTTTGTGAGATACCCAAGAGGACATTTCCGTCACTGACTTATATAACAAATCTTTGTTGTCATTGTCATCCTCATCATTGCAGGCGGCCGCTGCCCCAGAGAAAACTCTGAAAACCCTTTGGAATTTAGTCAGACATATCCTGGGTTAGGGCTCCACAAATAGAGCTTAGACTGGAGGAGAGGGGCTCTGGGCAAATTACTTGGGTTAATGAGTTTGTGAATTATTCATGTTCAGGTTCCAAGTGAAATGGGGGCGTCTGAGTAATCTGGCCAACCGTGGTTGTCATGATATGTTTCCTGCGCTCGCAACTTGAAGACGCATCTACCTGCTGTGAAACTCTCCGTCTTCTCCTTTTTGTCACAGTATATACCTTTGTTTTATCGTTCCACGGTATTGGATGAAAATAGAATAATGTGCCTCCGTTAAAGTCTACATAGTAAATCTAAATTGATCTAAAGCTACCTCTTCCAGCTGTATCTATTTCTGTGTAACTGAAGGTATCATGCAGTTTGAAATCCCCTTTAAACATCCTGTATCTGAGGGGTACAAACGAAGGAGTACTCGGGCTCAGCTGTGAGGGTACGTCAGACGTCGGAGCTTGGGAAATGCAAAAGCGCGGTTACTTTTCATTGGAAGTTTTCAAATTGTTTTCATCTGAGAGACTGTGAAGTTGCTTCAATGGCTCAGAGAGTCCCCCTCTTCTTAGGATGAGTACAAGAAGATTCAATTTCCTGAAATACGACTATATGAAGATTTGTGGAGGGTTTTTTGATTGGTGTTGAATTGTATTTAAATGCGGAGCAGGATTCATACATATGTCTTTATTTATCACATTGCCAATAATGAATGAAAAAAACAAAAAATCAGTACTGCTCTCATGCTGATTTTCTGGGAACAGGGAAAGAGCTATGTCATATACGTTGCATCAGTTGTTTTCAAAAATTCAACATCCTGTTATTTTAGGATTTACCTCAACAGGATTCTTGCATCATTTTTTTTGTGCACATCCCCAAAACGACCGCACACACACACACACACACACACACACACACACACACACACACACACACACACTTGATCATCCGCTCTGGCACATATCACCTTTTCCGGTAAAAGATGTCCTGCTCCCCGGTGCAGTTTTAACTTCAATGGCGTTGGAAACACAATTACCTCAACTTGCCCCTGAAATATAATCTGGGCCCCGTAAAGAAAAATCAAGAGAAAGAAAGAGGGAGACAGAGATATGGTGGTGGGGAGCAAGCAGCAACGAGGGCAGGTGAAAGGGAGATAAGGAACGTTAGCGGCGCTCATAAGATGATGAGTCAGAAAAGGAACGGTGGGGAACAGAGTTCAAATGAGCTGAGCTTTCAAGCAGCGCCTTAATCATCCCCACTGCGTATAGCCTCTTATGGTTTGCCAAAACCTCTGCAGGAGGAAAGGATGATTCCTGCATATAAAACTGTGCAATGGAGGTGGGAATGTGTTGCATCCCTGCGGGAAGTGCAGACATGACTGCACAACATGTGGAAGGATTTTACTGGAGAAGACATTACAAATATGTCATGCAGTACACGGCGGGCCGCAGGTGCAGTCTGAAAATAGTGTCGACAAAAGAATAAATTGACGTTTTACAAATGCAAATCAGTGCCTGAATGGGGGGAGGGGGAAATGTCAGCTATTTGAATTAATCAAGCCTGTTTAGTCCCAAGGTTTTTTAAATCAAATTAGATTGCACTCAGAACTGCGGAGCTTGTGAAGCTTTAATTGCACAAGATAATGGAATAACCAGGTACTGCAAATACTGTATCTTTCAGTTGCCCAATAAATGTTCTCAATGTACTGTATGAATCATGCCACATTACAATGCATGCGAAAAAGTAGACGCACAAACCAATCAGTGTCAAGCAAAGGGAAACGCAGCCCACGTAGCGCAGGTGATGACGACAGGACGCAGGTTGGTCGCGAAAAATGTAGACGATGTCAATCATTTCCGGTCACCAGCTCCATTCTTCCAGCTCTCATCATCTCACCTGTGTTGCATTCAGGGACAGCTCCTCCTCCTCTCCCTCCATTCACAAGTAGCAGAACCGGTGACGGGGAGGGGACGCACAGCTGCATTTTTTTCAGGTTTTTTTTTCATCTGCAATGGGACTAATGTTTTGGAATAAAAAACCCAAATGCGTCGTACAAGGCAAATGAGTGTGAACGCTTGGAAGCTGCTTGTCTGAGACATTAGCCACGCGCATCCAAGCTCTCGTTTGTGCGCTGGGTTGTTGCACGCTTTGTCTAATTCCTGTTCATCTCCGACATCAAGCTGCTAGAAAACACGGTCATGGTGTCTTTCAGCGACACCCGGGCATCGCCGGTGCGTGGAAGTGATTTACAGCTCCCCGGACGAAAAAAAAAGAAGAAGGGGAAAACAAAAGAGAAATGCAGTGTCGGGGACAAATTACTTTTCTAAATTGCTACCAAAACACACAATTTTGTTTAATTAGCAAAGAAAACACTCTTTATGTCTCCAGAGAACTTCTGTATTTTTCCTTATTTCTTTCACATTTGCTTGAAGCTCTGGTGAACACATTCGGGGCCCTAGTTTTCGATACATCTTCAGCTTCAACTTGTTCAATTTCAGCCGCTGCACTCAAGCAGCACACCACTGCCAACTTTAAGATGTTTCCAAGAACTTGTATCAGGCCAATGCACTTCCCCCTTTTCTGCGAGGCGGTCATCTGAAGCATATCTCTGCCTCATTAATCCACCAGAAGTCTGTTGCTGTGTCCTTTGAGAGAAGGTGTTTGCAGAGAGGTAGAAAAAAACCAAAACAGATACTATGATTTACCTCAGCCTGTAGTAGGAGAAAGTTGAAACTAATATAACTTCCACATACAGGCTAAAAACAAACCCAAAAAAGAGATGATTTTACGTGTTAAGCTGTGGAAATGTTCTGCTGTTTGGTTTCTCCACTGCAGCTCAGACTCCCTCCACAGCATCTTCTCCCAAGCCACTTCTTTTTTCTCTTCTTTTCTTTTTTTTTTGAATCTGCCAAGAGACCTTCACCTAGTTCTGTGCAGGACTCACAGACGGCTCAACCCAGTTGCACGTCTAGCTGCGGCTGCCCTGATTTCATTCAAGCCTGAAGGTGTTCGACCGCGGCCCCCGGCGCCGGCGCACTTGGAAACGACACTCGCGTTTGCATCTTGAAGAGCGCGCAGTGGATTAGAAGCAACACGTGGACGTTCTTGACGTCCCTCGCATGTATGAGACACACTCAACACACTTCAGGACACCAGATCAAGGCGCGCTCCATTAAGAATCATTTTCCATGGAGATTTATGCGAATCCGGCGACACCGCTGCACTAGCAGCTAGACCGCTGTACATGTATAATACATGTTTGTCTACGGACGGGGACCGTCTTCAAAGCATCATGTGCGTCACGTGTTGCGATCCCCCTCCCCTCGCGTCCACCCGTCGCTCTTCTCAGCGCTGTTTAAGAATGACTCACACAGCTGGAGACTAAAAATAGCTCCCAAGTCTCCCTCCTTGGCTCGCGATTGCTCCCTCTTATCTCTTTACCCCCTCTCTGCCTCGGTCCCCCCCCCCCCCCCCTCCCGTCTGTTCTCCGCCTTTCAATTGTCTGGCGCGGCTCCCTCCTATCCGCATTTTCCACACAAACACCCCAAGCTGGTGAATTAGAGTATGAATCATCGGTGTCCTCCGGAAAAAGCGGGGAAAATAACGAGGGAGGAGGGAGAAAAAGGGAAAAGATGATGTAGCACGGCTGGGAAATGATGAACTCGGAATGTAGGTCACAGCGAGATGATGTTATCAAAGCTTGAATCAGACTAAGGGAAATGATATGGCGTCGTTCCATGTTTGTTATTATGCAAACCTAACCTACTTTACCATCCGACTGTGCCGCGGTGCGTTTGTTTAAAATAAGAAAGAGCGAGGGCAAATTAATCCAAATGAAAATCCGTCTGCAAATTTGCACCCGCTGCTCCGAAAAAGGGAAAACCCACTCCAGCATCCCGCTTTACTCTCAATTCACTTGGTGTGCACCTGGGAGCCGGGGAGTACAACCTCGCGCTCGCATCGACAGTCACTGAGCTGATGCAGCGGAGCAGGTGGAGGGGTCAGAGCCCGACTGAACAGCACCTTGAGAGTAGCTGCGCATGGAGGACAGCGTTCTGCGCTCAAGACTTCATGTCAACACACGGAGACAAAACTGCTCATAATATGTGCAACAAAATCAGTTTATTCTTTATTTAGAATGTCTCTGGAACTGTCTCTGCAGGAAATGTGAGTCCATGCTTCCCTGACAATCTGTTAGCCGTGTTTTACATGAGCTCTGCCGCGTTGTGCACGATAATTACCGTGTCTGTGCTGCAGCTAACACTGTTGTGTGATCGATAATTCTAACAACACCTTAATATATGGAAATGGTGTCGTGTCATAGATTGTGGTACAGCTTAACTAATAAATGCTGTTGCGATTGATCAGTCGCTGCGAAGGTCAATGTGGCCACATCGACGGACCGGGGGAGCCTCGCATGTCTGTCTCCGTTGTCTCCCGATCCCTCCACGGTGCTCTGAATAAAAACACGCACCTTTTCTCAAACCTCCTCGCAAACTACATTTCTCTCGGCAACAACCCCCCCGGGGGCGGGAACGTCCGTTCATTGGCCAACCTGACAGCTCGGCGCTCGCAGACCTTCCATCCAAGTTCTGTGCATTCCCAGAGACATCGCCAGCGTGGAGCTTGGCTTGAGGAGCGAGCAGGAGCCGGGTTTACTGTCGTCGGTTTTTGCATAGGCGGCGTTTCATTTGAAAGCAATAGCAGCTAATAACAGGCACAGCCCCGTGTGACTCGATGCATGTGTTGTATATTAAACCGACCCGCTCCGCTGTATAGGGAGCGGCTTTTCTTTCGATTGTTTAAGCTTGAACCGGCCCCTTGACTCATTCTTAGTTTCCCCTCATCCATCGTCTGTGTTTCACAGTGACGTCAGTCCCCAGTCTTTACATCTCGGGATGGAGGTGGGTTTTGAAAGTGTCATTTTAATTTCAGAGCACAGTGTATGAATGTACCTCATAGATTTTGAAATGAATGATTAAAGTTAATGATATGTATAGTTTCTTTAGTCCACCAATGCTGAAAAGTGACTGTCAACTTGTTTTTTAAAGTAAATAATTGTAGGCGGAGGTGGTTGATCCTGCTTTGGATTCATTACTATTCATGCAATTTTCTGGGGTCAGTTCTGTGTGGAGAGTTGTCGGAGCAGCCAGAAGACGTGTGTTTGGAAGGGCTTCCTGGAAAAATCTAATTAGCCACAGAAGTGGCGGCGAAAGAAAGCAAAATGAAAAGTTTGCTCAGGCGAAAATGAACATTATATGACATTTTTGCATATTTATTCCATGATGACACAGAGGCATTGAAAGTCTGCTTCGTATGCCTCACCGCTCTTCTTCTCATGTTTTGCAGGCGGGGGCGGGGGCGGGGGGGGGGTCCACTTCATCACATTCTTTTTAATCTTGAGGCACAGATAAATTGCTGCCGTGTAAAATGTTTTACTATCTACTTACTTACTGTATTTCAGCATCGCTGGATTTTCTTTTATTTCCCCGGCTTGTTAATAGGCCCCGCCGGTGAGAAAATTTCCACCACAGTCTGCATTAGGCTCCCCTTCACTCACAAAATACGATTAGTAGGCAGTCCCAGTCACTGACTGCGAAATTACAGTAGCTGCTGCCTTAGTAAATCAGACGTAATTTCACACAGATTGCAAGTGCACATTGCATGAAAGGCACTGCGAAATAACCTTCTGCACCTATCACGTACTGTATGTAAACCTGGTCCTGAGTGACGGTGTTATTACAGTGTGGTGATTATTTTCATCACGTTTGACTGTGAAGTACTGTACGTCTCGCCGCGGTAAAGTAACAACATACATTATTAAGAGATTATGTAAATGCAAGGTTTCCATTGTGGTTCAAAGCTGTTAAACTAACAAGCGTGAAGGTCAAGGTGGAAACATGATGAGTTCGCTTTGCGTCGGTTTTATGAGAACGAGGTTGAAGATGAGACCAATTAAAGGTTTTCCTGCGTTCGCCACTTTTACGGCCTAAGCACTGTTCGGTTCAAAGTGGGGCTGAATGATGTGGCCAAAACAGACGTGCCATAGTTCATCACGTCTTGCATTTGAACCTTCAAGTGACGCACAGATATTTCTCTGCCAAGGTGAACGCGGTGCTGCTTCCACCTTTCCTGGGATTCCGTGTCCCCGTCAACCTTCGCTGTCCGTAGATAGCCGTTAAGCTCCAGTTCAATAGACTCTGTCTGAGTGAGGGGCAGCGTGGCCTTGGACTGATGACATTTTGAAGAAGCTGCCCAAACTCCTCCTCTCCTTGGAAGATGGCGGGCGTTGTTTCCTTCTATTTTCCGTTTTGGTCAAAGACCCCATCAAAATCTCCTGAATCTGAGGGGCATCTTTTTGTCTTTGGACCCGTGGATGTTCCCCACGTCTTTTTGGCTTTCACATAGCTGCCCCGACTGCGATGACCGATGTGGATTTCCCACAGTCCCCCCGAAGTAAAAATTCCGTTACCAGGTTTCGAGCACAGTTCTGCTGTGCCACCTATCGTCTACTGTTGTCTTGTGCACAGCAGCATAGCTCCGTCTGTGGAAACAGAGTTGTCAAATCTCTGCCGGTGGACACATTTCTACCACCGCGCAGTACGTACTGTATCATCTAATCCAAGCCAGATTCAAAGTAATACAAAAGAATAAGAGAGAGCAGGAATGTTCACTAACTACCTCCCTTGTTGCGCCAGCAGTTGTTGTAGCAATCTGCCCTGGGAATTGTCAGCAAGGCTGGAGTACATCTTTGACCAATCAGAGAGCTTAGATGACAGTACCTGTTGTGTGAATTGTCCAAAGGCCTAGGGACACCTGATCCCACCACCATATGTTAGATAGATGGATGGATTCGTGTGGGAACTCTCACCGCCTGCACCGCGTATCTAAAGCCAGACTGCCGCAAAGGGTACAGTGCCTGTTCTCCGTTGAGGTACGGCCTCTGAGCGCCTTCCGATCCATTTCTGATTGCTGCTGTGCCCGTCAGTCACCACGGGGTTCAGAGGGAAGTCGTGCAGGAGCGGCGCCGCTCATCGAAGCAGTGGAATCAGGTAAAGACGTGGAGAGTTACACCTTCTCAATGGGGCGTTGCGAGGGAAAGGTAATCATATGCCTTTTTGGGATATTAGCCCTTGTCAGATTTTAGCCGTGCTGGCAGCGTGGCTCCGGAGTTTCTTCGTCAGTCAGGCCACCATTTTAGTCCAGGCTGAAATATCTAAGTACTATTGAATCGGACAAAAATTCAAAAAGGTATGTGATAGACATGTCTCAACAACAAAGGAGAGGATCTGTCTGTTGGCCGGTTCCCCATTTAAGGCTGAAATATCTCAACAATCATTTCATGGATTGCCATGAAATGTGGCAAGACAGTCATGCCCACCAGATGTTTTCACTGGCAGCTTTTGGGACTAAAGTCGAATTTCCTCAGCAAGTGTCTGTCAGATTCCATGATGACATGATTATAATAACCTCACCGTGACTTCTCATCCAGTGCCACCATCGGGTCAACATTTTACATTTTTCCAACATTTTGGTTTGCGACCAAAGCTGACGGCAGTCCCGTCAGCCTCTGCTGCACTTACAGTTTAGTTTTCAATGCTTAGCGTGAAAACAAGCAAGGTATGGAACCTAGGTACCTGGAAAATATTGAAATATTACACCCATATTTCTAACTGAGCGGCTCAGCTCTCTGTTTCGAACACCGACAGCCAGTGGTTTTGACTGCAAGCCCGGCGTTTTGTCATCATTGAATTTTTTTTTCTTCATTAACCAACAAATGCGTTCAGATTTTAGTCATTCAGCCGACACCAAGAGCAAGTGTCTCACAAAAGAATTCATTCATGCTTTTCATTTGCCAATAATGTGTGCATCTGTCAAAGCGAGGTTATGTTTGGTTTTCTTTTTATTCGACAGGAGCAGGTTCATTTTAAATGTCAGGGACGTGTATCGGTGTCTTATGGGTAATGGAAGCTCGGGGAAGCAAGGGGGTAAAGCACACACCGATCAGACGGTGTGCGCAGTACACTTAAAATCTGTCTTTCACCACCCACCTACACTCACACAGTCTTGCTGTTTCCATTTCTCATTCCTTTTATATCTCCCTGTTCTCTCTTTTCACCTCCCAAGAGCAGGGTGCGTGGAGTGATTTGCTAATTGGTTTTGCAGAGGAAACATATTCACTCGCCTCTTTCTCCTCAATACCCCAGGGCTCTCGTCCTAGATGATTCCCTTGTCTCTTGCTCCTGCCAACTCAGGCGAGTTTTCACCAGAGCTTGTTATTCTTCTGAGCGGTGTAAAGCTGTGGAGCTGCAGGGGTTTCAAAAACACTTCTCCCAGACCAGGAATCCATAAAGTGTTTAAGGGAGGGACTCTGTTGCCTTTCACTTGTCTTACACAGATCGTAAATTTTATGACTTTGAGCAACTTTTGCCACAGAGAGGCTCAATAAATACATGTAATGTCACAATCAGTGGGAAGATAAAAACTCCCTCCACATCACAGTGGCTCACAGAGGACTACTGCATGTTCCCTGAGATGTTTTCTGGTGAATTAGTTCAGGGGAGCTTGCATGTGCAGTGGGAACACAAAAGAAGCAAACTCTCAAATCGAATGAATCACCCGCAGTGAGAAGTGCTACGGTGCGTTCACACCAAACACAAAGTGCATTTTTTGAGCGATGAGGTTACACACAAAGTCAATTTGTCGCACAAATATTCGCAGGTTGCGTTGACACACACAAGTAAACATAAATTATCCTGTGGCCAAACTGGGGCAAGCAACATGATTGCGTTTGGTGTGAACGCACCATAAGAGTTTATTTTTCTACATGAACTAAGACATTTGCGATCCAAATCAAAGAAAAGTAATTATTTGGTAAAGATCTAGGGATCTATTTTGAGAGTTTTATCACGTCAAGTGCTAGATCGTATCAGTGGCATAGTGGCTATGACACTTATCTTATGCTGAAAGTTTGCCTCTGACCAGAGGCCTTTGTTGTTAGTTGTTCCAATATTAATGTGAAGGAGAGAACTGATCGGTCATGCACAGAACTCCTCGAGTATCAAAACAATAATGTGTTGTAAGGTCTCGACCTCACCATGTAAAGTGCCTTGAGAGAATGGATGTTGTGATTTGGTGCTGCAGAAATGACATTGAACTTGATTTAATTAAAAGTGGTGATTCCGTTCAGACGGGTGCCATGCACTAGACCACAAGAGATGGATAAAAATGGAATATGAATCAATCAGCGTCCGCTCAACCTGTCACAATATTCATTTTGTGGAGTTGTTTTTTTCTCGATTAGCAGCACATGAGGAACATGATGAAAACAGTTCTGATCACTCCCTTTCATGTAGGAATATATATCGCTGCTGTCTGGGAGGTTCAGAGAGGCGACATGCAAACCTGCATCATAATAAATCTGCAGCTGAAGACAGTGTGAACGCATATGAGGAGAACTGAATGATGTTGGCATTATTTACTGCGTAGCTGTGAGTGAGCTGCTTAATTGCTGTACCTATCCTGCTGAAGTTGCCATACGAGTGGCTATATGAAGGCGGTGCTAGCCCCCGTTGTGTTCGTCAACTCAACTTATAGTATGGGCAGGCAAAAAACACAGTCACCTGCATTCGCTTCCTGATTGGTTCTTTGTCAGTCACGCCTCGGTTACCAGCGCTGAATGCAAAAGTTAGCGTTGCCATCACTTATCCTCATTGACAGAATCCAACTCGCTGCCGCTCCAAGACAGGAAATCCTTTGTCTCAATGTTTGCCATTGTTGTTTCTCTTCTTTTATTAGTAGGTTCTGTAACCAAGCAACTAATAAACTGCTTCCTGTTTACACCGGCAGGCACGGTCCCATTTCATGGAGCAAGATAAAAGATAAAAAAAAGCTCTAGTGAGAGGATTGTGTGCCGCTCAATTAGCAACCCGACTGACCAGCCAGTGAAAATAAAATTGAAATACATGAGGGAATTAGTGACCCAATTATTTCATCATGCTCCCTTTCTAAATGACGTCATACTTACGTTTGCATCGTCTGAGAATGTGTATAATTGTAATATTATAATACTTTTTGTCCAAGCATCTCATCCAGTTTGTGGTTGCTTCATACGACAGTTCAAAATCATGATGTTTTCCAGCTTTCTGTGGCGGAGCACCCTATTACTGTTTCGGAGGACAGGGTGGATTTGTTAGGCTCTTTCAACCGAAGACACTCCATACTCGAGAACGTAGTTTCCTTTTAGCGAATTCACACCTTCGGGGGTGATGAAACACCCACAACACAAGTTTCTGCCGAGATTAGGGTTTAGGCCAACAAAAAAAATGCTGGCGCTCCCATCAGGAGAGAGAAGAAGCAGGCGAGAGGAGAGACACACTCAGTGTCATCCCGTTGACAAGCTCACAGACGAGCTCAAGCTTCACCCATGCCACTGCCACAGTCTAGTTGGTCCCTGGATGACAGAGAAGAAGTCACGCCCTCGGGGTTATGTGTGCGTCTCGGAGCAGAGACGAAACTCCAACGGCAATGTTTTGTCTGCTGTCATGCAGAGCTTTATTTACACCCCGAGCTCCTTTGGCTTCTTGGGACTTTGCCGCTGTCTCACTGCTCATCACATCTGTCTTACACTGAGAGAAGCTATATGCAAGCTAAAGTCAGACTTTATTCCCAAATATTTCTCAAAAAGGGGAAGGGAATCTTCCCATCTCTGAAGAGTAAAGGTGGCATGAGTTTGACGTTTAATGTGAATACTGAATACGCACTGCACCATTACAGGTGTAGGAGTGAAAACAATGAAGGAAAACCAATCCCACAGCGCAGGATTTATTCCATTACAAACGTGCTTGCAATACGAACACGAACGTATTAGATATCGAGGTCAATTTTAAATTTTCATAATGAGGGATTTGTCACCGTGGTTTGTTAAAACTCGGAACAAATCGTACCGTTTTACCAGCTTTGCTGAGTGGAGACATTTTAGACCAGAAGTGCCAAGAGCTGTACATTTAAAAGGCCTTTGTTAATATTTGATGTCATTCCATAAATGTTACATCGCAGTTACCGTGACTCTGCACTCATTTGTGTTTGCAGCAGTTTTGTGTTTGCAGAGCGGTTTGTCCAGCCTTGGTACTTTAATTCTCACTGACATACGGGGAATAGATGGATGACATCCGGACGAGACCTCACGCTTGTGTATTTTACACACTGGGCCCAGCTTTATAATAAGTCAAATAGAAGTTACTACATGTGAACGTCAACAGGTTGGATTGTCATGTGCTTACTTTGAATCCAGAGGGTTGACAAGACTTACTGCTGCCTACCTATTTCATTTTATGCAGTAACATCGTCCGTCCTCTGGTATGTCCGTCGTTTTACTTTGCCGCTCAGTTCTCTTGTGAACACGTTCTCCCGGCGGCGTGGCGGTGGCCGAGCAGATTGATCACCTCGACGTCAGAGGACACAGTCCCATTGTTAGTGTTACTGGGTTAGCGTAGTGGATAAACAGATTGATGTGGGTAATCCAAGTTTTCTCTCCCTCCATCTGCGTGTGTCCTGGGGCCCCTACCAACTGCTGCCTGACTCATTATTTAATAGAAAGAGGACTCCTCGCCACTCTCCCTGGCTCAGTCTGTGTCGTGCTGAAAGAGAGCAGAACAGGCAGCATGCCAAAACAACAACAACACGTTCCCCGATTAAAACTGAACACCAGTAGTTCCTTCAAAGGAGCCGATGTGATGCCGTGTTTAGATTCTCTTGGATTTTTAAATTATTCGTGAACAAAAAACTGTGTTCTATTTGTATCAGTCTGTTTTTATTCTTTTTTTGTCTATTCACGTGGGACTAGAAAAACATGTTGCCACGCTATGACAGCTCAGGGACGTTTTCATTTTGGAAATGGAAAAACATATTGGAGTATTGTTTAATGTTTGTATGTTGCACTTGTCCTTGTCTTTTCCAGAAGCAGTTTGCCTTAGTTTTGCGTTGTCCACCACCTTCCATCGTTAGCAATCATATAACTTTGTCTTCATTACATTTTGAGACCTCATCATTTTTTAACGTTCCACAATATGTGACGCTATGTTTCCCGTGCTCTGCTGCTGGACCCCAGTCAGACAATGGGCCTCCTGCAAGAACCGTTCGAACGGACAGGTTTGAAAGTAGTTGTAAATAGTCTGCTACGTGTCAGGACTCTTGACCTCAGCTCGGCCTCAAATTTAACACGGCAAAGTCCACTTTTTTGCACGTGACTAATCCCAATCCTGGATGCACTGTATCAACAACCAATCACACACATGTATTCACAGCCACTCTGCTCTCGCCAATTGAACTCACACAAAGCTGAATTAACAAGCAATCCCTGTTCTCTCCCTGGGGCCGTCCTCGCTTTACACTTGTCTCAGTGAATTATCGGAGGCGCTGCCTTCTCGTTCCGGGGCGCCGTGTACATCAGGGCGCTTGAAGCAAACGCTGGCCGCTCAGCCACTGCCGACGCGTTGGTTTTGTTTTTTAACCTTATTTAATGCTTCAATGGCAGTGAATTTAATTTGCTCTATCTCCTCCACCAAAACCAAACCGATTTCATCAAACTGTTAGATGCAAAAAAGGGGAGTGTTTTCTAGATCTAGACATAGCAATTGTGAAAACCATGGCAACAAACATAAGTGGGTGTTCTCGAAAATAGGTATATAACTTGTCATCTGCCATTAGCGGCGGATAAGAGGGAGGTCTTTTCCCTTTCCCCCTTGCACATTGAACCCAACTGTCCATATTGCATGAAGGATGCGAGGGCAGACAGGCTTATTATCAATCTGAGGAAACTTCTCTCACAATATGTCATGTTTTCTTACAGTTCAGTGACACGACAGTCAATCGGTGGGCGAGGGAGCCTGAGCCGGGCCCGGAGGCGGTGATGTATCCGCGCGTCCACGCGCCTCAAACTGCACAGGCCACAGCTCGCCTGCTGTCGAGCCGGGAATTGTGCACGACCGTATCTCCCATCTTGAGATCCTTTTTTTTTCGTCTGCTGCCGTCCTGCTATGAATCACAACCTCAGGCGGAACATGCTGAAGGGATGCGAAGACAATGTGTAGATTAAGTTGAAAATGATTTGCATGCTGTACATCTAGATTTGCCTTGCACGTGAGAGCGCCATGATGCATTGTGCTCAGTCGGACTTTTTTGGGCAACGCGTGTGCAAAATGAGAGGGACCTCCGGGGAACTTTGAAGCCTCGGGGCTGTGCTAATTGTGGCATTTCCTTTCTGTCATAATTATTTACAGACTCACTGAAGATTTCAACTGAATTTCATTCAGACTCTAGTTGTCTAAAATGCATTTCCCTGTTAGAGATATAACCAAACTAACTGTACAAAATCTAGACTCAACAACAACTTAGTACATAAAGAATGGATTGACGATTTTCCCAAGCAGAATTTAATCCGAGCCAGTGTGGACTTTGAAACAGGCTTGAAATAAAACAAATTATTTACAGAAAATATAGCTGAATGAATAAAATATGACCATATCCAAATAAATAAAACAGTTTAGATGCTTAGAGAAGTTTTGGAGGGTGTTGGACCCATGACCTCAGTATTTCTAAACTCTTGGCTGGAGCACTGGTGTTATAGAAGTTACATCATCTCATCATATTTCATCATACATTGCCATGTTAGTGTCATGGTAACAGGCTGTTCGTCAATATTTCCCTTACATACATAGAAAGACAACGGATATTCAATGTGTCACATGAAAACACTCCCGTGTGTATGACGTGATCTAAACCCATCAGACTCTTAAACCATTGTCTCTCCAGGTCGCCGCTTGTAAAAGGAAATAAGAGCGAACGCAGATCTCATTCGCGGTGGCGGAGGGTCGACCACTTTGCACGAATGATCAGATTTTCCGGCCACGACGCACACAGACAAATCTTGTCGGTTTGTTTTCAGTCCGGGGCTTTTTCGTTGTGACAGATCTGTCACATCAGAAGAAATCTCTGGGATTTAAACAGGAAATGGTAGCAGAAACCACGTCTGTTTTTTCTGGAGCATTTGCATTCTGATTTAAAATGTTTTGACACATGAAAAAGCATTAGATATAGATTCATATCAACAGCAATAAAAGTGGCTTTTCATGTTAGGTCAACGCTTGTGAACGACTGGCATATTTTATCCCCTCTCTCTCTCCGTTCAATGGAAAATGATCGCCGACAAGTTCCCTGCGTGTGGGCCTCACCATGGAACTCACAGAGGAAGGAGTTAGAACGACAATGGCTGGTATTATAATCCAAATGCTCCTTGTTGTTGCAGGTGCGGAAGCATGATGGTGACGTCGGCCAGCGCTCCTCCGCGGTAACGTCGCCCGCTGCGTTGAGAGCCATGTGAACCTCTGGACTCCGTGGCGCTCCGTGCCCGCCCCGTCCTTCCCGATCCACAAGTTCACAGGTGAGGTCATTGCCGTCGCTGCAAATACTGAAAAAACCTCCGCCTCTGCTGTGAGTGTTATTACAAAGCAATCAATTCATTAGAAAGGGAAATTAAACAGTCATCAACATATACGGCGTAACTTGGCAACAATGGAGATTTCAGCGTGCCAATGACTGTGTAGTGACATAATGTATACAGGTTAAAATTGTATATAATTTAGTAAAATTATTAAATCCGGTTTAAAAATTTTGATCTTGCTCATGAAGTATGAAATAAATTTCAACTTTGAGGTGAAGTTGCTGGAGACAAATCAAGCCTTTTCTCCTCCCCTAGGACATCTAATGTGCCATAAGAAGATATTCCCTTTAAAAAGGGAATATCTTCCCTTTTTAAAGATATTCTGAGTCTTTTGCAACTTGTATCAGGTCACCCATGGCTTCTGAGGTATAAATACTGTATGAGGTGACACATGGGCCAAACTGCTTGAGATTCTGTTATCATGGGAATTTAAGGGTGTAAAAATAGCTACAGACCGTGAACATAAAGACATGTGATGTACCTGACAGAAGAAAATGGTTTGGTTTCTTTGATGTACTATTAGGCCGACTGGTATAGAAATGTTCCTGCCTTTGTGCAAAAAGTCGCAGTTGTTGATTTGTTTCACTGAGTCCACGAAAGGAACAGCTAATGCAGTTAAAGCCTGGACTTTTTATCAAGCCACAAAAGTGAGCAAGTTTGTTCAACCATGTTCGAAGGTCGGATAGAACTTTTGGCCTGGTTGGTTTTGTGATGTCACCAGGAGCCTTGTGCAGAGGTTATAGAGTTATAGACGCCGAGTACTTAGGGCTGCTTCTGACAGGAGAGTAAGCCCGGCTCATAGCGAGTGCTGCCACTATAGGACAAGGAGAAACCACCAAAACCACAGATCCATTGACTGCAAAGTCGAACTTTTGCAAAACAGGACATCCCAGTTCCCTGACCTCTGAAGGATTTGCGGAGATTTTGTGTGAATCCTTTGCGACGTGATCTCTCTTCTCGCCTATAACTTGAGAAGCCTTGCGCTGTTGTTTTTGGTGTTTACCCTCCCAGACTAAAGACATCGCACACAGAGCCTGCATTTGTGCATATCTCTCTATCTATCCAAAAAGCCCTACATCATTTGCACCAAGTAGAACTCACTTGCTGTTTGCAGTTGAGCAACTAAGTACAGAGCTTGTCAACAAGACAAGATCCTAAATATTAACATTTTTATCTGCCCATGCTTCCGAGGGGGAACCATTTCAAATGGAGGTGGGGATTGTTGACACAGGGTTTCCAGCCGGGGTGCATTTTAAATGTATCCACCTGAGTGCTGCTCTCACTCTGTAGTTTTTGTTGACCGACAACCTCCGGCCAGCATGACTTGTTCCTCCCGTCTGCCTTCTCCAGAGTCGTGCTGGGAGCAACACAATGACCGGCTGTGGAACCGTGGATGTAGAAAAGGGCAGGTTCTCATTCTCTGACCTGAAACTTTGAGAGCGCAGAGAGCAATGTATGTTTTCGAGCTAACTTTGGCTGTCCGGGTTCACACTGTGGACTCTTTTTCATTTATACATTTGCAAAGCATGTTCATGTTCACTCTCATATCTTAATTCTCTTAAATATTAAAAATGAGTCCAATGACAAGTTGCGGGAGCAGACTGTTCCTTAACGCTGGGTAGTTTTCAAATTTGACAGCGGTAAATGTCTTGCTGTTTATTCGTTGAGGTCCTGCAAGTCGCCACTTATCTTTATATGTCAGTGAGGGAAGTGTGGCTAAAGATTATGCTCAGGTGACTTGGTGTGAGACAAGCTGAGACCAGCTGCCCCCGCGTCCTCACTCCCATGTGAGCGATCCCATTGTCAAGGTGGCAGATAGAACACGGCATGTTGCACAGCGTACGCTGGTGCACTGCCATGCCGGCGTGAGCCGCTCCACCACCCTGGACATGGCCTATCCGATCGAGCACCTCGGTCTCCTGGGGGCCCACAGGTGATTGAAGACCCGCCGGCCGCGTTTGCGAGGTCAAATAATGGCATTGTTCTCCACGGGAGAGACACCAGGCACATACTGTACGAAGAGGAGGCCGCAATTGTAACACCACTGCGAGCACCTGACTTCATGTGGGGAGTGGGACATTGTTTCACAGGGATGAAATGCACTGTGTCGCCTGCGTTCAGTGGCAATAACCATCAAATTATATTTATTCATGAAAAGATGATCCCCCCCTGACGTATTACGAGCAGTGCTGGCTTTTGAAGTACATTTACACAAGCGCAGTACTGTTCTTTACACTAAATAAATTTCAGAGGAAAAACACGTAACTCCAAAAGGTAAACCACCACCGTTGAAGTTCCCTGAGTAGCACAGCAATACAGTTCCATTATCTTTTGAGATAATTGTTGCTTTTTTTTTTCATGTCTGCTATTTTTGGTCATGCTGATTAACTTCAACTTGCCCTTTTCCCTTCAGCTTCATTTGCGAGCGTGTTGTATTGAATTATATCAATATTAGCTGGAGCACTGTATCCCTTTTTTATTTGACCAGTCACTTCAGTGCTGGGCTGTGAGTGTTTCTGTTCCAAGAGTATGAAGGAAGCTCAAAAGTTCCCGAAAAACATTCCCACCCACCGGAAACTTAATTTAGTCTCTGGTTTCCTCTGGTGGCAATAAAGGTTCCTGTTCCGTGACAAAGGATTTAAGCAGCCGGTGTTATCTTCAAACCTCCTCAAGGTTGCGCCACATAACCTGTCAGGAACACATACTGGTTCTTTACACAACATGACCCACTGCGCCCCCGCTGCATAAAACATCACCTCCTCGACACCAAACGGGAGCGACACCACTGTGGCTTACATCTTCCGACTCGTGAAAGACACGTCTTTGAAGCAACACTGCGTGTTAACGCCACGGAGTGTCAGGAGCCTGGCGACCTGACGCTGCCTCTGAAAAAAAAACCACAGAAGGAATACAGGACTTGCACAGCAGCACTTGGGGAGCCAGACCGTCTCCCTAAAGATAAATTTGCAGCTGGGATAGAGCAAGGAGAAAAAAGAGAAAGAGAGAGCCACTGAGTTTATCTCGAACGCAGCGTTGTACGCCATGACAGGTAAATAATGATTCGGCGTTATCAGCATAAGGCCAAAAAAGGGGCCCTGTTTTTCCCCCAACCTGACAGTATAGTGTCCTTGTCATGTGCTACAAAGAGTGGAGTTACAAAATCAGAGTGCTCTCATGCCTGCGACGGCTGTCACCAGGGAGCTCAGAGGATGCCTGTCGTCCTGCAGTGTGAAACAGCCTCAGAGGGGAACAGATGATACTGCGTGATGCGTGCTCCAGTTTTTCCTCTCAGTTAAACTCTTTTTTGTGCCTGAAATGCTAATAACAGACTAATGCCAATGAAGATTGTGCTCATGCAGGCGCACGCATATTGACACACAAACACTCTGGGTGTCATTATATATAATTTCACTTCAGCACCTTTGTGATCGATAGCGAAATTGTTATTTTTGTCTGGCAAAACAGTTTGTAACACGTAATTAAACTGCGATTGAATCTCGTCCACCACTCCGCAGCGAGAGCTCCGTCTAAATGACACTTGAAGGAAATGGAGCCTGTGTTGTACAAGCCGTCGTCATTACGGCTTCTGATGCGCCGGCTCCCTTTAGTGACAGATTAGTGCCATCCTCGAAACAATGGCGGCAAATTAAATGTTCAGGACGAAGAAAAAAGAAGAAAAAAAGAATAG
>NC_061515.1:28972500-29015000 GCF_022379125.1 Scophthalmus maximus
ACTTCTTATGTGAGGTTTTGTGACTCAGTCTGAGTGTGTGTGTGTGTGTGTGTGTGTGTGTGTGTGTGTGTGTGTGTGTGTGAGAGAGAGAGAGTGTGTTTTGCCAGTCAACTGTTCTCACCCAGTCTGAACACAATCCTCTAACTAAGTAAGTAAGCGTGCAGCAGTGTCTCCTTTCCCTCCCTCCAATTTTTTTCTTCTTCTCCTGTGTGATAACAGTGTGTGTGAGTGTGAGTGTGCCCCCGTCAATGTATGTGTGCGTTTGGGCAATGGCAGACTAAGCCGAGACGTTTTGTTGCCCTAGTGTAGCCCGGTGATTCACCTTTTTTTCTCCTCCAGGTTTCCACCTGGTCACTGGAGCGATTCGCTGATATGACCTGACACCTGTCTGCTTGGATGGCCAGCAACAGGCCTCACAAGCACACACACACACACACTTGCACACTATGCATCCATGCTTAAACACACACTCATGCCAGAGCCCTTAATCGCACACATACAGATGAAGGTGCATTCACGCTCTTGCACAAGCTTGAAGAGAAAGGAAAAATAAATGTACACACAGACACAAATGGCACAAAGAACCAATTCCGTCGCTTCCTCTCTCATCTTTAACTCCTCGACGCGCTCAAAAGTCCTGACATTTGTTGTGTTCGCCGTGCCTCGAAAGCTGACAAAACCCTCTTGTGTCCTGTAAGAGAGTCGCACCGTGATGTGTGTAAACACGTCACAGTTTGTCTTGTGCTGTTCTCATAAGGCAACGGGACACAGTGATTCACAGCCAGCTGACTGCACTCGTGCAGCGCCGCACTGCACGCTGCGGGGGAAAGTGTTTGAATCGTGTACATGCAGAAAAGCAAGATATCCGAGTCCTAACTTAAGGTTGTTTTTTTTTAAATATGTCCCGGAGTCGTAACTATACAGAACTACCACATGTGTTAAAATTGCTATCCCAAAGACTCATTGCTTTAAAATAAAAGCTACTGCAATCAAAGCAATGTTCTAAAATGTTATAAGCGTTCCACCAAGAGTTAA
Organism: Scophthalmus maximus; assembly: GCF_022379125.1. Taxonomy (NCBI): domain Eukaryota; kingdom Metazoa; phylum Chordata; class Actinopteri; order Pleuronectiformes; family Scophthalmidae; genus Scophthalmus; species Scophthalmus maximus. Next base: position 28,973,536 of record NC_061515.1, read on the forward strand.
AACAGTGGGGAGAAATGCCCGAGAGCTCATGCAGGGGGCCTAACTGCATTCACCTGTTTTTACAGCACTCTGGCATTATTATCATCACCGAGGACAATAGCAGCAAGTGCAATCACAAGCCATTGCAGTCATTGCAGTCATTGCTGCGATGCTTAAAATAGCCCTGTCAAAGTGAATTTGTTGGCATTAGACAATTCTGAATGTAGGCCATGTCAATATGACTCTGTGCCCTCGGATTCTATCGCTTTTCACCCTCTGCGGCTGATTCCTTGAGGTATTTCTTTTGAAAAGCTGACTAGACTGAAATTATTTTCCGAGCGTGATCTCCCTTTCACTCGGTGTCCGTCTGAAGTCAGCCCACAAGGCCGAAGTTCCTCCTCGCAGCACGTGGGTGTTTGGGAGTGTGTTGAAGGGCAGGCTGACACCGTGACGGTCTCTACATGTGCATGCGTTGGAATACAAAAAAAAAAAAATCCTAACTCGCGTGTCATTTCAATTCTGTTTCATTTGTATGCCGCCAAATCTCGGCATATGTTTCCTCAAGGTACTTTACACAGTAAGGCAGGGACCCTGACAGAACTGTAGAGAGAAACTCAACGGTTCCCGTAATGAGCCGCAATGGAGAGAATAAAAACTCCTCGAGCAAAGGTAGACTCATGGGGTGGGGAGGCATCTCAGAGGAGAGACTGGGGGACCAGGAGCAGATGTATAACTCATGTATGTAAGCACTGTCACACTGGTTATTGTAATGACAACAATAATCATCGGTGTAATGGTCTTGTTAATGATCACAACAGTTATGATAGTTGCCTCATATAGTTATCATAATCAAATTTTTTATGATATAGCGCAGGTTTTTAGGAGGGTGTCCCAGTGACTTTCTATGTTTGAGTCCAAGGAAAACGACTCTGAGGTTCCTCACAGTGGAAGTGGAGCGCCAAGTACGATAACTATAATAATATAATAATAATAATTTAATTATTTCCTTAACTGTGGTTACAGCATTAGCGCGTGGACGTCGACCGTGACGGAACTATTGCGAACTAGGACGTTGCTAAGCGGTCAGACAGAAGAGGGTTTGGGGGAAATATAAAAAATTCCAAGCCATATGTCAGAACGAGATCAAGAGTGTGATTAATTCTATCCCTATGAATTATTTGCTCTCATATTCCCTGCAGTGAACCAAGTGGTATGATTCAAAGATCTGGCAGTGGTTTTGGTGGTTTGTGGCACTTTTGAGCAAGTTGTGCCGTGTGTTCGCATGAAGCCATAAGTAGCTCTGACAGCGTGGTGGCTCACAAACTCAATGAATTCAGGTACGAAACCCCAAAAGACATATGATGAGGTGGTTTGATGAGCAGACAGGACGATACTCAGAATAAGGCCATCACAGGGCTGGATCTAGGCCGGTATGTTACGCTTCCTAAAATGAACATGTCTGTGCTCTTCCTTCATCCTGGACTAAGTTTTGTCTTCCATTCTTGGAGTGCTTCCCTTAGCAAGCCCCCGAGTTCCACATCATGCCCCCCCCCCAAAAGTAATACTCCATCATTTCACCACCTCCTGCGGATGTAACAACCATGGATGTACAACTTTTAACAACACGAGCTCCATGGCAACGGCGCACTAATGATGCACTGTCGCTCCATCCCCTCATTCACATCGTCTGCCTTGTCATTGTGATAAAGTCCTCGCCACTCTGGTAGCCATGTTTCGAGATAACAAGACCAGGCTCCTATCTGCTGCTCGGGAGGTAGAGCTGGTCGCCCAGCAATCGGAAGGTCGATGGTTTGATCCCCGGCTTGCCCCCTCTGTGCCTTCTGCACCTCTCTGCTGCCATCAGGTGAAACTGTCATGCAACCCAGCTTGCGAGGTTGGTTTGCTATGTTTCCTAGTTCGGAAAATGATGCCGTTGGTCCTACAACCGACATCTTTGGCTTTACCATAAATGCGGGCTCCTTATAGCCTGGGTAAGTGTGAGGAATGATGAAGCATCCATCGGGCACTGGGCTACTAAGTTCCTATTTACATCTCTTTTAGAATTAAATTTTTCCAAAGAACGTTCACGTTCACTTGGCGATGACTACGCGGCTTTCAAAGTTGTTGGATCGCTGTGCAGTTCACGCTACACGAATAAGTGGTGCGCTCAATACACTTGAAATGATTGTGAGTTTTACTGTCAGTGGCTGAAGACGCTGTTTTCTTAAGGGCAGGAACCTCTTACCTAAAGTTCCATCATAAAAAGGCCCTCGAACAACTCTCTCAGGCTCCAGCCACTCCGGTGAGAGAGGTGGACAGGCCATCTGGAGTTGCGGACAACCTGTCCGCTGAGGGCGGGTCCAACGTTCCCTGGAAATGTCCCCTGATGTTCTGAAGTGCTGATGGAGACTAGAAGCAGGTCGATTCAGGTATAATGAGTCCATCTTTCTTCCTCCCCCTGCCATCTTTAGTTTCATTCACTGCAGCTTCCTCAGTGAGCTGACAGCGACTGGCTGCATTTGGAATGCAAACTGCGGACGAGCCGGCCAAACAACGGAGGAGCGACATGAGGTTGGATAAAGAAGTCACAACTGCCCCTTGTGGGCAAATGTGATCAAATGTCATAAGTTGAATGATGTGGTTGGCCTGGAGCTGACGGAGCAATGTCAATGTAGCATGTCAACATGTGGAACTGTGATGCCTTAACATACAGTGACTGCAACGCTCTTGTACTCGGGAAATGTCAGACTTGTGAGTCGAAAGCACACAAACGATGTAACCAGTGGGGTAAATATGCAGCACGTTGGGATTCCGTGTGATCTTCAGGTTGCTGCGACGTTATCCTGGAACCATGAATTGCTAAAATAGCCGAGCATCTGCTCTCATATGATAATACAATGCTAATATGTTCCAGATGTGTTTTAGACAAGGTGTTACATTGAAGATATTGCTGCATCGGCATTAACAAGGAGAAGCACTACTTGCGTGTGTGGTTGGCAGCAGCTAAGTCAATAAAATGTATAACTAATAATCAGGTGTACATCAGTAGTTGTGCAGCAAACACGCACATTTCTACTCATTATTATACTTCAGTGACTTTTTTGCAAACCTGTGGCTGACACCATTCATATACCATACAATTTGTTTACATTGCACACTGATGGAATGTAAATTAGTGTGTTATGATGACATGTACAATTTGAGGCTTAAGTAAGTAATTCAACCCGTGCGTGGTATACCACACATGCTGCGTTCATATTCGAAAATGCACATGGTCGCACACTGAATATGCTCATTATATTGACATTTACAGTTAATGGGTGGTGTTTATAGGGTATTTAAGTCCAATTCCTCACTTCCTAGCTTACTGCCCTTGTACCAAACGTGTGAGTGGCTGCCAGTCGCTGTTGACAGATCGCTCTCATTAGGTATCTCACTCCGACATGGAGCGATGGATTGCAGCGGACGCTGCCAGGGCTAATCAGAGTCATGAAGAAGGAAGCCAGACAATTGTAATGGCAGCATCCACAAATATTGGAAATGTTTTCTTCTTACATAAGTTTCAAATGCAAAAATGGCATGGAATATTAATGTCTCGATCTTTATAACCTGACAGCAAAGGCACCATCTCCTACACCTTCTTTTCCTTTGCTATATTTAGACTGGAGACGAAATAGACATTTTTATTCTCCGTTCATGGCCACTGGCTTCAGATGGGAAAAAAGGCTCGGCTTCAGAGTTATGAATAAAAGTATATCATATGATGTAACCAGTTTTATGGTATACATTATTAAAACAACCTTGGATACCTGTGAAATTGCTCTTAACACTGTTGATTTTTCTTTCTTTTTGTAATTAGGGATGAAGACTCCCTGTAGGATTCGAACACAACATATTCTACAGAGAACCATTTTGAGTTTTCTGACTTACACAAAAGTCGAAATTTTTGAAACTTTTAACTCTTTTGGCCTTTTAGTTATTTTCTGAGAGTAAGTTGCCGCTGAATTAACAACGCGCCGACGTCAGTCACACGTCCAGTCAAATCAGTGTCAAGTACAGGTAGACGCGGGCCTTGTAGGTGATGACTACAGGACGCACGTATGTCATACGCAGGTTCTTTAGCTTGTTTCCTAAATGACAACGTGAAACCAAAACTAACCTGATCTATTGTTAACAATGTGACAAAGACATGAACCCTTGGTTTAGACCTTGGTCTGGACTTTGAAAACGCCTGTGGCCCAGAGTTAGCAACCAGGTGCTCATAATTCTCACATTCCCCCAATCAACCCACCGTCTTAACTGGATCCACTCCTTGAGAGCAATCTGACCCCAATCTGGTGCCAGATCTGCAGAGGATTGCAGTTTCCCCTCTCCGTTCCACTCGCCTCCGCGGTGCCAGCCGGGATCAATCAGGCCCTGCTGAGGCCATTGGAAGGAAGTGAAGTTGTGGTTTGACCCCGCAGGTTTGCTGCCAGACGATGACAGTAAGCGGAGTGGACAGGTTCAGCCTGCCTCCACTCTCCACACGACCAACCTGGACCAGACTGGACAGCCCGGGGAATAGAAATGAGCAGTAGGATGACGACCGTATGAGAGTGTAAGTGTGTGTGTGTTGACGTGTAGGTGAGTGCACTCGCTGGTGAGAGTATGCACTTGTATTTGCATGTGTGCATGTGTTTTGTTGTTGAAGCAGCTGCTGTGTGTGTGTGTGTGTGTGTGTGTGTGTGTGTGTGTATGTGTGTGTGTGTGTGTGTGTGTGTGTGTGTGTGTGTGTGTGTGTGTGTGTGTGGGTGGGTGGGTGGGTGGGTGGGTGGGTGGGTGTGTTTGTGTGTGGGTGTGTGTGTGTGTGGGTGTGTGTGTGTGTGTGTGTGGGTGTGGGTGTGTGGGGGGGGGATTTGGCTGACGGAGTGGTTGTGAATACCTGTCAGTGTGCTACAGTATCTATGTATTTCCAAGTTTTTAAAGTCAAGCCACTGCGTGATGCAACCAGTGAAGTGTTCACTCGTTAACCGAACGTTCAAGACTTCATGGGGAAACGTAATTCAGAGTAAAGAAAACATAACCCAACCTGTATACAGTACAGAGTATAGTTACCACTGGCTCCACTGACCAGCCTCTAAAGTAAAATGCTGCTTACACGCCGTTGCATCAGCATTAACAGTCCAACAGCAACGTATAGAATAACATCCCTAATAAGGGCTTCATTCATATTACATATGCAGACTCTTCTCAATGTGAACCTGCATAAGAAGTTTTTTTTTCCAAGTGCCTCATTCACATAATCAATTTGCTTCTCTCGCTCAATAGGAGTTCGGATGACACAACACGCTGCCTCTGTTGTACTGGGGAAATAAAAGACAGGGCACAGGCAGGTGGAAGCTGGCATCCGGAACAAAGGGAGCATTGATTTCCAGTCATCGTTCCTGTACACTGCTGCCGCCGCTGCTGCGTGAGGGAGAGTGGTGCGGGTGGCAAGGGAGGCGCTCCGTGGAATAACATTACTGACGGTAAAGGCAGTAATTGGCTTCGTTTTTGGGGAATTTGTCCCCATCATTTCCAGCAGGTCAACGATCTGATGCAATGGACTCGGCGTGTCTTTAAACGCAGCATGATGTCATGTTTCTGATTCATGTTTTATTTTTAGATCGCTAAAATCCGTTCTGTCACTCGACAGCTGTGGCGTTAGCTGTTTCAGTTTATAGACAAGGGGCCCTTAAAGCCAGCAGCACCTGAGGCCCCTAACCCATGTTGGCCAGGGGCCTCTGTGTGGTGAGAGTGGCCGTAAAAGAGTTTACACCCTGTCCTTACAAAATGATGAAGTGAAAGCTCAGGATGTAGAGCTATTGAGGCGCGTCCAGCGTGTGCACACACACGTGCGTGGGTGTGAGATTGCAAGCCCCTCGCTGTGGCCAACGTCGCAGCGCAAATTAGCGCCGACAAACCTGCTTGATTACGAATTAAAGGAGGCAAACAAAACGGGTACAGGCACACCTGGCTTCCCAAAAGTCGGCAAACAGATGGGTGCACTGCAGGCCAGTGATTGTGGAGGAGAAAAGATGCCAATGAGCGCTCGCTGTGGGGCACAATCACAGTGGAACGGGCGATGGCGAGAAATAGGTCGGCAGTGAGCGGGACGCAACGGCAGTTGAGTTTGGTGTTGAGTGTGTTGTCGGACCAGCTCCTGGCTGAACCACCGCTCTCCTCTGCCAGGAATAAAACTCCTAGCTGACATGTGCAGATATGGAAAATTGACACGTCCTTTTGAGGGCCAATTACACGACCAAATGCCAAAACATGATCATAATCCCAGACTTGCACTCATGGCCAGTTTACTGCCACTCATTTCTTTTGATGGGCTGAAGCAAGGACAGGACGTACTGTACGGGAATAAAAAAAAAAAGAAAAGTAGAGACCCTTACAATGTCATGCAAATGAGGAAAAGGGAGTTCGTTAGATGTCATTCAGCGTTTCGCGTCTTTGTGGGGGAGCGGCGACGTGGCCTCAAACTGATCCGTAAGGAGACTGAAAGAAGCCTCAATAACAGCCAGGACAGAGGAAGCAAATGAGTGTTGCGGTAACTTTCTGGGCCCTTTTTTTTGGAAGGAGCACACACGCGTCCCCGAGAGCCAAAAGAGAAATATGCGCTCAGCATGTTGCCCACGGTCGCTTCCGGAGAAGAGGGCCGATCAAATGGCATATTTAGCAGCTTCCATTCACTGTGACATTTTTCAGTCACAGTCTTTTCTCGCGGCTCTGCCTCCCTCCCTCCGTGTGGTCACCTCTGTATTCGAGGCCTTTCTGTGTTGCATTAATGGAATGGGACTGGTCACATTTCACTCCTCTAAAAGTGTTGGGGGTGTTTTTGTTTTTTCCTTGGATGGAGGGCGTTTGACCTTTGCAATGCATGAAAGTACACGCCAGATGAAAATTAGACAGAGTGAGCGAGTGTGCATGTGTGAAAAGGCTAAATTTATCTCACGGCTACTGGTTAACAGCATCACACGTCGTCTGGAGTCAGAATCTCAATTGGCGCCACACTAATCTCGGTTAGTCTGGGTAGAGAGTGGGCACCTTCCCGAAGCTTTTCCTGCTGCATTCTCACATTCTCACAAAACCAACTGTGGCTTCTATTAAGATGATACTAAGTCACCGAAACGCAATGTTGAGATAATGATGAGGCATCTGCAAAGTGCAACCCCCTCCCCTTTGTGGATATACTTCAATGCATTTGGCAGAAGTAACCCTGATGATGATGCACTGCTGTGAGCAGCAGGGTCACGACCTCGGATTGGCATTGTCATGGCGGGACAATAATGCCGCTGGATCACACTCACTCACTGTGTTTGTGGGTGCCAGTGCTCTCTGTGCTAATTAGGCCTCTCTCTCTGCAGCTCGTGCCTCCGACAGAGCAGTCTGCGGCGGGGTCTGTAAATCTGAGGGGCAGCTCTCTGTCTCCGCGTGTCACCCCGACACACCGCTCTCTTCCCCACTCTTCTGTTCTGTGCATTTCTTTTTTTCTTCCCCTTTAGATTACAGTGATTTCCAACCGGGGCGTTTTTCGGAGAAGGCGGGCGGTGAAACTGCAGAGTAGCAGTAACTAAACTGACAACTCGAAAGAAAAACGCCCGAGTACAATGTGTTGTGACTTAAAGTGAAGTCTAAAATAGATCAACTGACAATTGTCACAGCTGGCTGAGAGTAAGTGATAGTAGTGATAGTTGGTGCGAACTCCAGACGTTCATTTTCCAGACATTTCAGTTCAGTTCATGTCTGTAAACAAGCCTAATAGACAAATGTCTACACTAAGTGGTAGAAATAAAATCTGACCAAACCAACATAAACATTAGTGCAAATTAACAAGACTTATATTACGATGATCATGATATTACAGACATTCGTAAACGATGACGCAGTCGCACTTCCTGATTGGTTCTTATCGGTCACGACTCGAGTACCAGTCATTGCCGTTTCTCATTCAAAGTATTTTCTGACACCAAGCAACCGCATGTAAAGGAGACAATCTGCTTCCTGCAAGTGTATGCCCAGTATCCAGGAATGGTCACGTGATATGTGTTTTCACGTGTGAGTATGAACGGAAATTGCTTCGTATCTTAGTTTTGAAATGCTGTTTCTTAAAATCCTGGTAGTATGGATGTAGCCGGAGACTCTGTAGTGCAGACTTCCAGTACTCATTGCACACTCATTGACCATCTCTATCTGTTCACGCTCACTTGCAGGTGAAGTGTTATTCATGACTGGGGAACACTACCACCTTTCCTTTACATCTCCCTCTCCCATCATGATTCAAGACGGATTAAATTGTGGAAATCCATATGAGATTGTGGCTTTGGCTTGGATTTGCGCTTGTCAGTGTCTTTCAGCTCCCTTTAGGGCACTTGGAGGATTTAGCACCTTGACTTTCATTTCCTGTCTTCTTTTACCTTGGAAAAGAGGCTCGCCTTCCTCTCCACGGCACCGGCTGCATAAATGGCTTAACTGACTCCTAACTCTGTTGCTCTCACACCCTTTCATTTTTCTGTCTCTATCTTTCCCCGCCGCACTTTCTCTCCGTCAGCAGAAAGTGATGCGGGTATCAAATTGCAGAGCAATAACATTCTTATAGCACTTTGGTCAGACCCGCGGTTATTAGAAAAATCAGGAGAGCATCAAGTCCTCGGCTCACGGAAGCCGCGCGCCCACTGCAGACCCTCTCCGGTTTGCACACAAACACATATTGCGGACATCCGTCACGCTGCACTCATGTGCTCATAAATGCATTTGCAAAAGACGGGGGGCGCAAAACAAATTAGATGAATAATCGATTATGATAAAAATTCAGCAGTAGACCTCGGCAGGACCTCAGACGGGCTGCTTTTGAATTATAGATGTCTGACTGACCGATGAATACTGGGAGGAGATAATGTCTGTCACTACGCTTTGTGCGTCTGACACACATGCACATGCAGCCACGCATGGACACGACTCCAAACTTCTGCACCGTCATGGCGAGAAAGTGCAGCTTGAATACAAGAATGCAGCACAGGCACAGCCGTGTGACAAACCGAGGATACACACCACGTCCGCGCACACACACACACACACACACACACACACACACACACACACACACACACACACTTGTGTCAGCAGCAGGATTTCAGTGGCTCCTTGAACCATACGAGGTATTCACTGTTGTGGTGGAGAATAATGATTGACTGGTTGGAGCCTGATCTGCGTCAGACAGAGCAGGAGACTCTGAACTGTGCTGCAGGCAATTACTTTGTTTTAGAGGGAAAGAGGGGGGAGAGGAAGGGAGGCACAGAGGGCGTGGAGAGGCAGAAGGGGGAGGAGCTGGCAGGGCTGGGGGAAGGGCTGCTGTGTGTTCACAGTGGCACCTGGTGGCGAGTCACAGTACTGTGTCTAGAATCACATTCACCAAAGAAAATGGTAGGGGAGTTTCACACCGTCACACACCTTTTGTCTCGTCATCTTCCCTTTATTTTATTCAGTCACGTGCAGCAAAGCCGCTCATGTTCCGCAGACGACCAGATGTTTCTCCACCCCCAACCCTTGACTTTCTAGTGATTATATTGGGCTCTGACCTCCAACCCTATCACCCTGAAGATGCTGCGTGTAATGTCCAATGGATCAATATCTCACATTCTCATTAATTGCATCCTACAACTTACTAACCACACATTTTACCACGTGTCGATAACGTAATCCTAGCTGGTGCTTGTCAGTAACCAACTGTTAATATCTAACCTGATCAGGGATGGAGTGAATTCACTTTTCAGACACCGTCTGTGTCTGAAAAGTAATGGGTTTTTTTCCATCACATCTCTTGAGTAAATGTTTGTTGTGGTCCATTCAGACGGCACTTTAACGGAAAGAACCACAGTCCTCAGGCAACACAATATTTGGCACCTGGGGCGAGAGACATTAATTAAAGATGAAGCCTCAATTAATGACCTTTGGGAAGGTAAGCGATGATTCATAGTTTCATGAATTCTTAATTCTGCTGCCTAATCTATAAAGCTGGCCAAAATAACAACGTTATTGCTGAAAAGCGAATGTATAGGGACACAGAATCTTGACTGGAGTGTGTTTTATAGTATTTTATAGTATTTTTCTATTGTGAATGTGAAAAGAAATTATAACTGGAAGCAATAACAAAAAGATAGGAAGGGAATTGATTGAAGGATGATGCAAATTGCAGGGACAGCGTCACCTCACCCTGGGCGGATTTACATTACATTTAATAATTCTCTGTGTTAAATGTGGTTTCTCAGCTTTGACGGGCTGCGGCGAACAACATCTCTTACTCCGCGCGCGTCTCGGCTGCTCGAGCGGTTAGGGGAGCTTTGGCTACGGCTCCCAAAATCTGTTACGTTGAATAAATGATCCCTCCTGGCCTGCGGACCTCAAGACAGCCTACGGTTTTGAGATTTCAAGACAGAATACGTGATGAATGCTCTGCCGTGCATTAATGATACTGCAGTCTCCCGCTGTACGTTTCAGATTCAGCCTTTCAGACCTTAAATATACTGGAATATGCGTTCAATCTTTGCTGAGCTGCTTTAGATCTGATGCAGACGCACAGCACCGGCTGTGTCTACGTCCGATGTTTACGACAGATGGTGGATTTTGTGTGGTGTAGTTTTGTGCTGCTGGACATTCGAGTGGCTCCATTGGAGGTGCTGGGGTTAATTGCCATGTGAAAGGGCAGCCACACAGAGAAGGATGCGTCACCCATTCACTTCCTTTGCCTGGATTCGCTCAAATAGTCTCCCGGAGGATTTGCAGTTTTAGTCTCCGGCCTCACTCCGCTCCGAGACACTGGGAGAAACAGCCTGATGCACTTTGTCAGACGTTCATCAGCTTCCGCGCTGGACTTGACCACTTTGAAGACAAACATTCAGACAATGTATTCAATTACTAAATCACCTTGGTGTGGTTGCCAGGCAACGTAAGCGTGAGGAACACCGCTGCGTTCCATTTCCTTACAGCAGTCGCTGGTGATTTGTCTTGTGTTGTTGATGTGCATTAGTCAAAGAGAAAAAAGAAGGAAGGAGGGGAGAGAAAAAAAAACAGGTTAGACTGGATTTACAATGGGACAGGCACATTGGTGAAGACACGAACACATCGCTGCTGTACTGCATGCAGCCGCCCACGTAGCAGCGCACACAGGCACACTTTGATTTCAGATTTTCGATTTGTGTGTGCTGTTGTTTTTTCCTCCACCTCTCCTGCTTGTTAATTACGATCACGTTGTCCTTGGATTCCCTGTCGAGCACTTTGTGATGCTCTGCAAAAATGCTCCTGAATAAATTCGACATTGTCTCTTATTGCACTTTGTCTAAGCGAAGGAATATGAACCCAAAGGTAAATGTAAGAGCCGGACGCATTTAGACACAGATAGAAGCGTTTTCTACCACTGGTCTGTTTGTCCAGCGGTGAGCGTGTGTTTACACAACAACATGTACGTTACATAAGGTGTATCTCCGTGTGTTTGTGATCGAGAAGGATCCTCAGCATCGTCTGTCACCGCAGGACAGCCGACCATCACTCGCGTACAGATGTCCGTCCAAAGGTTAACGAGCGCACGGCGCCCACGTGTGTTTTGCGGCGTGAAGCTGCGTGGCGTGATGTATGTGCTGTCCCCTGTGCGAGCCTCCATCACCCTGTCGACGCGCTTGGGTGAGGCAAACGAGTGGATCGCCGTAGACGGGAATTTGAATTTTCGTTCTGATTCGTAACTTTATTTTGGCAGGAAGAAAAATAAAAGGGGGTGGGGTTTGTCTTGTGTTGATACACATGGCAGCAGGATGTCTCCCACATGGGTTGAAGACCACGTTTTTGGACAGCCTGGGAGTATGTCGAGTTTATTTCAGCTCGTTGGCCCTTTTGGAACTCATCCCAAAGACCCTTTTGTCTCCATGTGGTCCAGTTGTGTTTGTGTCCTCGATAATAATGCAGCTTTTATTACATGCAACCTCAAATATCTTTGCAGTTATATGATAAAGAATCAGTGGCGGACACAAAAGAGACACATCTTTGTCTCTAAAGTTAAAAACTTCCAACTCTTTATGTGCCATATCGTCGTATCTGTTCCTCAGAGGAAAAGACATTTGGACTTGACAGTAAAAATGGTGCAGCTTTGTTCCCGCTGACGAAAACTGTACATTCTGGCTGGGCAGAAACACTTGCGGCTTAATGAGGCTGCCATGGGATCACAATCGCACAAAAGAGGATTTAAATAATTGACGAAGTTACCGCTGGTGTGCCCTGTGCGTAAATTGCTTACTGCCTGGGGTTAGGACCTCGGGGAGAGTCCTGTATTTCGGTAAATGTGCGAGGATAAGATTGACAAAATACTCATGTCTGAAGGGTCAATATGATGCAACCTGCAGCATGAGACGTGGAAACGGTGCAGAGGCCCAGGAATCCCTTCCCACATTTGCTCCAAATATTCCTCCGATCAAAGGAATCTGTCTGTTGTGTTTGGCTCTTCCGTCATCACGTTATGCTTTGTTAGTAGAAAACGATGGCACATAATGACAATATAGAATACGAACCGACAGAGGAGAATTCGGCCCAAATAGGAAAAAAGGTTCTGGCCAACGATTCTCTCACGGCATAATTATGAGAGCAGGGGACAAATGTCAGAGACCTCATTAAGTCCCTTTGGTGCCAGTGTGTCCAGTGTATGAAGCCAAATGGCCTCTGTTCCAAGAGGGGGGGGGGCTAATGCCGCTTCCCAATTGTCAGGCCTCGCCTACATCAGGTTCCTTTAGGAGCCACCTGCTTTAAGGCTGATATTAGTTCAATTATTTCTTCTTAAGGTACCTTCAAGTAGAAAGAAACCCTGGATCAGATCTTGACTCACTGCAGGAAAAGAAATTTGCTCCGGCCGCAGGCACTGATGCTGCAAACAGATTCTAGATCCCCATATATTCAGACTTTCAGAGGCTCAGGTATATTGAATCTGAAGCCAAGAAAGAAGCTCGTGAAAATCTGCTCTTGCATTGCAGTCGGTGTAGATAGGCCCTGCATTTCCAGTCAGGAGCACAAGAAAGAGAGAGGAAGTGGTGGAAAATGTAAAGAAAAAAAGAAAGAGAATGAGCAAAGATCATTGTGCCGTTCCGTTTGTGAGACCCGGCTTCTAATTTCACTGTGTTTTGCTTGGTGGATTAAATATTCTATTAAAGAAACCTTTTTTTTAAGGCCGCCCCGATCGAATTGCTTAAGGCAAAAGAGAGAGAATGGGGAGATAGTGAGCGAGCTGAAAGGAGCGAGCGTGAGAGAGGAGAAATGTTTCAAAAGAGATGAGAAAAAAAATTAATTCCTGGGGTTTATTCATCTCATATCACTCCGTGCTATCTGGGCTTCAGAGAGAAAGTGGAAGCGAGTGAGAGGAGGCAGTCAAAGGACGAGGATAAAGATGGGATCAAATGGAGGAGAGGAGGGAAGGGGGGAGGAGGGGGAGGGGGCAGCAGGCAGCTGAACTGGGGGAAGCTTATCGGAGTGACACACACCTGGGCCGCCGTCCTCTACCTCTTCTCATGTCTCCGGGACGAAAGCTCCTACAGGCCGACGTCTGTGCAGAGGTCAGCGATCCCGTCTCACCCGCGCTCGTCTCACTGCGCCATCCGAGGCCCTCTTCTCGGGCTTCAGGCGCCGCAGGTTCCGAGCTGTGTCACTCTCACGTCCACCCGAGCGGACAATCAGATTCCTGTAGAGCGGATGTTATATTTTCCATCGCTGTCTGGTTTTGAAAATGAAAGGTGACAAAGGCCTCTATCTCACACGTGGCACAACGCGCCGGCGGGTCCGACGGTGATGTCTGCGCCAGTTTCAGACTGACGCGTTTGTCATTTTCACGTCCAGGGACGAAGGTGTTTCACAACTCACTGCACTTCGAGAAGAGATTCCAAAGTTTCCATCAGTGCCATATAAGTCAGAGTGAATGCTGTGAAGATGTGTACGAAAGACAATAACGCAGCATAAAATACAGTTGCAGAAAGCGGTCCAGAATACTTCACATTCACGTTGAATTTCCAGCGCTGCAGGAAACCGCAAACGGAATTAGCGGTGCGCCACCATAAAGTGTCCCCTGTCGGGGGCTCAGTTGGTTCAGGCTTGCAACTTTACCACCAGATGCAAGAAAAGTACAAAAATGACACACTGCGGCTTTAAAGATATTTCATGAAAAAAAATGAAGAGATTTCTTTCAGGAGCTGTCTGCTTATTAATGTTAATGGTTTTCGTGTTAGTTACGTCTTGTTATCTGCGTGAGGAGGACATTTATGCGCTGCTCTGGGTTTCGGACACAGCTACCACATTACAGTCAAACTTCACAGACATGTGTATGGGCACAACACCACATCTGAAGGCAGAGCACACGCTTCCCGTGCCTCCCGGCTCCTAGTTTATGCAGCTTCCCATGATCAAAGACCTCGGTGTGGATGGCGAGGATGGAGACAGGGAGGAAGGGATGCAGGGGACCAACAGATGGAGAGACGGGAGTGAGCTTGAATTAGGCACACCATTCGATTTTTGAATTGCGGCTGGTGGATGCATGAGAATTTAATTTGTTTACTGAACGAGAACGCTGGGTAAAAGGATTCATATTCGTACGACTATGACGAGGAGGGGCGCTGCACATAGACATCACTGAGAGATGCCACAGAACCTGTACTGTTCTATGTGTACTATTGCTTCAGTTTTTTACTAGTGGATGGATTGCCATGGGATTTTTTCTACCGTTGTGTCAGCTTTGGTGATCCCTCAACTTTTATCAGCACAATTGATTGATTGACGACCACATGTCTGCGTTGTCAAGAGGCTGCCATGTCTCACACAGGACTTAAGTCGGTCCGAATGTGTGATCTGCCGACATTAGCCGTTAGCAACTGTGCTCCAGCTTCCCCAAGGGAATCCAAAATGGAGCGGTTGGCTGTCCGCAGACTGCCGCTCTGGCACGCCAGAGGGACTTGGCACAAAATTGAACCTTTTGCCATTTTGAATTTCTATTCACAACGAATGAACGCCCGCTAATCAATTGGTTGCCTCGAAGCAGGAGTAACAAATTCATTAAATTATTGTTCCAGATAAATAAAAATAAGTGCACTGCCAATAAAATGTGCCTTATCACCCTCAGGGAATAGGAATATGTTGTGTGTGCAGTAGAAACACAAATTGTGAGCTTGGGGAGGTGGGCTCTATTGTATCTTGGTAGGAGGGAAAGTGTTCTGTTTGATCCCGCCACATAAAATCAACTTTGCGTGCAGGACAATAGCAAAAGTGTCAAGAGAGCCAGTGCGGTGCCGCCAGCCGGAGACTTGCCAACGAAGTGCCGGTATTTTATCCTTAAAAAGCAATTATAGCAGTTTGATGTACCTTGGTGACAAATGTCTCCCCCTCATTGGTGCTGAAGGGCCCGAGAGGGAGCGCGGGCTCAATTATCACAGTGTACAATGAGACGGAGAAGGGAGAGGGAACTCATTGGGGATGGAGAGTAGGGGGCGAGGGGATGAGTAACGAGGGGCACGGACATCCTGAGCATTAATATTTTCTACCCTCAGCCTCCATTTGTCTTTCTCACTCCCTTTTTTCCTCAAAGTCTAATGACATGGACATGTGAGGGGGGAAAAGGTGTGTTTGTGTGTGTGTGTGGGGGGGGGGGGGGGGGGGTTAATGCATGTATGCCTCCTATGGTGGGCCATTATTTCTACATTAGTTGGAGAAAAGCAGTGAGACTCTGTAATGGCCTTCTCACCGAGCTGAACGGGCAGATTATTTTCAAGGTTGTTCTCTGTCCACATGGGGATATTTTTGAATAACACAACTGTGGCGTGATTTGTACAATATGATGCCCTCCAGCGGTTTCCCCGGAGGCGTTGGTGGAAAGACCACATGTGGAAAGAAAAACATGCCCAGGCACAGGTCACACGCACCGCGGGTGTTTCTAACACAGCTACCGCTTGCGAACTAATCCGCCACGCATCATCGCTGCACTTGCGAGACGAGGAGGTGCAATAGGTGCGAGATGAGTAGGCACACCAGGGATAATAAGTGTTTTAGTCTCTAACTCGTGGACGCTTTGAGTTACTTTTTCATTTTGCGGAAATGTATTTTAATGGGTAAAGAGTTGGCGAGGTCGATGATTGGACCTTGAGTAGGCGTGCTGGTGAGTGGGAGAATTGTATGTCAGCACAAATGTACTTGGTAACTCAACTGGACCGTCATCCGGTGAATGTAACCCCACTTCACAATCTCTGGATTCATATTTGAGGCAACGCAACATGTGCCGAAATGCTAAAAGCTCACACAGAGCGGTACCATATAATGCCTTACAATGTTTTCAATAAAAAAATGAAGCTTAAGAACTAAAAAAGAGAGCGAATATTGGGCTAAAATTCAACAAGTGCATTAGGATCGGAAATGCCATTTTAGCTAGAGTATGATTAAAAAACAGTTTTCAGATATATTCAGTGGGATCATGTTGGAGGTTTCTTCCTGTTAAAAGAGTTTTATCCTCTCCACTGTCTCCACCACTCATTGTGGGAACTGTTGGGTTCCTTTAAAATATTGCAAGGTCTCGACCGTACTGTGTAAAGTGCCGTGAGATCATGTAAATTGGGATTTGGCGCTTTAAAAGTACAACTGGATTAAATTTGACATTGAAACCATTTGGCAAATGAATCTGAACTTTATTGCCCGCCATCTGAAGCTATGATTAGTCCTCGTTCCCACTCTCACCTCTGGTCAATAACCCCAATTATGTTTTCGCACAGAGCTGCAGTCAGCTGCTGTTATAATGAGGCCCGATTACCACTGAAACGTAAAAATTAGTTCACGCTGGGTCCACGCTGAAGGGCAAAGAAACAAACAAAGGCCCCTTCATTTACATGAAGATCAGGCCAGGTGAATAAATGAATTGATTCCATTAGACGGTTAAGATGTTAAGCCTTTGGCCTGATGGTAAACTTAATTAGCACTAATTGCCCCAGAGGGGGGCGTGCAGGGGGTTGTGCACCTCGCAGCAGCTGACTCCAGTGTGGACAGAGAGAGGGGGGAAAAAAGCACACACTCTCACACAGAGAAGTCAGAAACAGAGGCTCCTTTTCTCCCCCTGACCTCCAGAGGGTTCATTTGCTACAGGCTGCAGGAGGGGCGTCGGTGCAGGGTTAGACGTGTCCACTGGCCCGCGCACTTCAGAGTGCCGACGACTCTCAAACAAAAGGCCGGTGCCCTGCCTCGGTTTCCTCCCATGCTGTGGCATTTAGCCAGTGCCGCTCCCCTCTGAACCCTTAACTGTGTGCATCCGGAGACGGATTTAAAATGGCTACGCCGGCGCTTGTTATTGACATGCAACATTTTGTGTCCTTGACTAGCGTCATAATTGTGCATCAACATGGACTTCAGGCCTATTCGTGAAATGCAGCAATTACTTGGGAATGGCACAAAGTAAACACCGTCACATAGAGGAAAGGGGAGAGAGAAAAAACAACAACATAGAGGCTGGCTTCATGTCTTTGCCAGACAATTTAAAGGTTCAAAAGCAGACACATCCCTTAGTTGATGAAAGGAAATCCCCCTCAAACAAACAAGTCCAAAATAGTTGCAAAACAATCACACACTATCCATTGGCCGCACATGATGCCCAGTAGCTATATTATAGTTACCCCCCTTAATTAACAAACATATCTCTTCTAATGATTCAGTCTACATTTTTTGTTAGAAATATGAATCTGCATTAGATTATGTTTGCCTCTGGCATTAAATGGCTAAATAAATATGCCCTGGCATCTGCCAATCATCTGGAGCAATCCTGAATCGGCTTTAAAGGGTTATGACTTCTTCTGCAAAACGCTGGATTTGAAAATGCCAGCAGCACGGGGAAGGAATGGGGAGGTGCCGGCGAAAAGGACTGTGGCCCATGACGCTGCGCTATATTCTGTAAACCGCAGAAATGACACTGTTCAATCAAATGTCTTTCGCTGCGACAGCGTAAGCCAAGATTTGGGCAGAAAATCCCCAAAAGAATTTTGCCTTTGTAGTCGAAGCTTTCATCTCCTGTAACTCGCAGATGAATGACAAGAAAGTTACGTTTCGAAACCTGACAGAGAGGCAGGAGCTGTAAGTAGACGTCAGGAAACTAAAGTCAACAGATTACAGAGAGTGAAAAGGTCAGATGAGGCTTTAACTGTATGTAAATGACGTCCATGAGCCGTTTCAAAGACAACTTATGTGTATATCAGCTGTCTTTTGCTAGTTTCGGTCATATTCTTGTTTAGCACCCATGTGCCGTGATTGGTTTCCAGACTAAGTGCGACCCATTTGCTCATGCACTTTGGACCATGTGCACTGGTTGTTCAAATGATGTGCTGTTACTAAAATCTCTGAAAACGTCAGGTCACGTTAACGGTGGAATCGGTTTATGGCGACGAAGAGACGTGACACTTTATCCGTAGGCCCTTCAGGAACGGAAATCCAGAGCACCCGAAAGGAAGTAGTTTCAGTCGCTTCTTTTTTTACTTTTGTCCCCGAATCGAGCACAGATGTGAGCCACACAATGAAGTAGACCTCTTTTACGAGGACAAGGTCAAGTCAAGGTCAAGTGACTCAAGTCCCAGCTCTGCCAGTGACGAATGCCCGGATTTAATTTGACGTGGCATCGTACCCTTCTACAACTCTTTGTCCCTTTCTGCTGCGTCTCAACTGCAGACATTTGCCTCCATTGCTGGAACAAGACGGATGTTGGGCTGTTGCCCCGCTAATAAAACTCCAATTGCTTCTGGGAAAGGAAATTTAACTGAGGAATCATGTTCATTAGCGCATACAGGGAGACGAGCTGTTTGTGAAACAAATGCAGCTGATTAGACAGCGGAGAGGAATGGGGCGACAGAGACGGGACAAAGTGAAAGAGGAGGGGGAGGGAAGGATGGAGGCGAGCGAAGAAACAGAAACGGAGGGGAAGAAACAGAAACGGAGGGAGACAAATAAATGGCAGGAGAACTAATGCAGCATAAAAAGCCAATTTCCTAAACCTCTGAAACCCCCCTCCTGGGTGGAAACAATTATTGTGTACGGGGAGACAGTTGTGATTAAACAAGCGGACGCCTCGACAGTGGAGATACACTCTGGAGAGGACGGGCTGACAGAGAGCGGTGTCTGCTGCAGAATATGATCGTGTGCCGCCGCCGATCAGCGCCCGCGGCGAGAGACACACAACCCACGCTCGCAGACGCCAAGACAGACGTCCAGACTGAACTTTGCGTGACTCCGCCTCTTATTGACGATCGCGGCTCCTCGGTGAAATCAAACTGACGTTAATTGTATTTATCTCGGAGCTATGAAAGTCGGCGTGGAATAGCTCACGCTAAAAACTGATTTCAAGAATGGGACGAGAGCTCGAACGAAATTACGCCGGATGGTGTCAGCGTGCCGAGCCGCTCGCTGAGCCGCATCATCAGATGATCAGATATGATCAGATATGACCGCGTTCCCAGAAATCATGAGCTGCTGCGCCGATGATGTAAAGAAGTGAAGAAATCTGTGCGAGGCTGAGAGGACAATGGTCGACAACATACTGCGGCGTCCAACTGATGGGGAGGGGGGAGGGACCTTGGATTGGCATTTCGTAAATAATGTTTGCCCGAATTGCCTCACTCTTTGAAAAGTGCTGCTGTGAAATTGATACACTTCTCCAAGGGGAATCATAAGCACATAATAAAACCATGAAGGAATTTGAAATGGCAATGGATTCTTTTTCCACAATAAAACTTTTTAGAAACCTACCTTTCACCCTGACTTCAGACATGTGGTCTGTCGTGTTCACGGTGGATAATCTCAGCAAATGTTCCATAGATGTAAACTATGCTGTCACGTTAACCATTAGCGAGTCTCCCTATAAGCCCGAGAAGAGCGTCTGGCAATCTTCTTTTTTTTTTCCCGTAGTGTCAGTTTACTGTTTAACACTTTGCATTCGGTCTTGTTGTGCATTTAAAAATAATGATTTTATTCATGTCTAAACCAAAGATAACCTGGATTAGCATCAGTAGTCAACCCTTTTTCTTCTGTGTGCACAGAAACACATCATAATGACATCTGGGACCTTGTACTTTAGCAACAGCATTGCTTGTGGCCAGAAGCAGGTCGATGACACCAGTTGCTATGATACACATCCTTTTTTTCTTTTCTTTTCTTCTTCTGGCCGCGCTCTTTCTCGCTGGTCTTCCCTGCTCTTCCGCGACCTATGGACAGATTTCCGTCTCTATCTTGGTCCAGCTCCAAATGTTCCGGTCGGTCTCGGGTGAAGCCCGCTGTGGCCTCACTCACCCAGACATGAAATGACAAGACAAGTGTGGAGGATGGTGGAAGACGTGAGCAGATGCTGGCATCTCAGTTATGTAAACCGCAGTTATTGAGGAACAGCAGTGGGGGGGGGGGGCAGGGAGCGCAGGAATCGCAGCCTTTGGCTCTGGATTCATTATTGCTGGAATCAAAAGATTCAGAGGAAGGAGCGTGGCGCTGTCCCTGGAATCTCCACTTTACGAAATATAACTTCCCTTTCCGCCATGTCACCCGCCCCAAACCCCATCTCCACCAACCCCCCCCCCCCCCCTCCTTCTGTGAAGATGACAGGCACCAAGACTTCACAAGGCCACCGCAAACTGGGTCAGTAACAAACGGAGCCAGAGAAGAGCCAGAGGAGGACGAGGGCAGCGAGCAGCTCGTCGCTAATCTATCACATGTCATTTGTTTAAATGGACGCTGCCTCCCTCCCTCCCTCCCTCTCTCTCTCTCTCTCTCTTGAGCAGTGAGTAGGTGGACAGGCATTAGGGCTGGACTCAAAGCCCGGTCTTCATCTTCTGCAGACTAAGCGTCACGCCACGGCTCCCTCTGCTGTCTGTGAAGGCAACGCCACTTGCGCTTCGAACAAAGTCAGCACTTGCATTTGGACTTTTTCTTCTTCGGTAAAATAAGACAATCTACAGATTAGCCACTGCACATTAGCCCATAGGCAGTTTAGGGGTCATTGTCCTCTGTCTATTGTTATGCACTAACTTCATAATCATACGTATTTTGTTTGACAGGAACCACTTTGTGTGTTTCTCTACCTGGGGGTGCGTTAAGTTTGAATGACTTTCACAAGAATAGAAACGCACACAAAATGTGCCGAGGAGGGAGTAGTACCTCATCAGCCCTGCGGTGCCTGCAGTCCGTCATTCAGCCTGCATGCAGACCAACCCACCCCCATGAAGTGGTAAGGACATGGGGCAAAACAACTGTAACGCTGCTGTCTGCCATTCACATATGACTAATGTAGCGTGAGATTCCCTGAGTCCGATGCGTTCGCTCCGAAAAGAAAATGTCCCAGAACAATTTGTGGCGTCTGGAGCAGCAGGAGGCAGGACGTGATGTTTTCCTCCTGTATTCTCACATGGGCTCGCTTGAAACAGTGTCACCAGGGGGCCGCCCCACTGGAAAGCTTCGGGAGAATGTCCGGACTTCAGTTCATGTCCGAAAGCAGCTTTAAAAAGCTCATCAGAGCTTGTTAACGCTAAATCCACTCTATTCAGAATTGTGTGTCCAGTAACGTCATCCTTTTAGCAGCTCTTTGAGTGGTGTTGCAGTGCAGCTCTGCAGCACTTGAAGTGTGAACATGTCGACTAAACCGTCTCCTGTCTCATCTGTCATTCGGCAGCTGGACCGCAAGGCAGTGAATGTATCTGCTGTGCACGATGGTCGGCATGAATCCATCCGTTTGCAGCCGCAAGTCTTTCTGAAACACTTCTGCCTTCCCTGAATAATTCCATTTCAAGAACTCACGCTAATTTGACTCCTCTACATTTCAAACACTGGATCCTTCTCTTTTTTTCTCTTCCAAGCCAGAATCCCACTGTGCTGCATTTATTCAGTACCTGATTATATCGGATGGATCTGTCACCTTCGGTGCACCCGCACATCCCTGTTGCGTTTTTTTTAAGTCTGCGAGAATTAAAACAAAAACAAAAAAAAAGAAGAAAGGTCAAACCTGCGCGAGGAGGCAGGACGCGTTGTCCTGATTAATGCAGAAGGCGCCCACGCAGTTTAATGAACGTCCCGAGCCGCACTTTTAAATGTGCGAGTGAAGAGGCTGCGTGGGAGTGTTCCGATGTTCACCGTTGTCTGTCTGCCTGCTCAGTGCAGTGGAGTCCACCGTGCACGCCGGCAACTCACATCTCAACTCGCTCACCTCGGAGGACGTCACCCCTCACGGAGCCGCGGCGACCTTTGCTCCTTCAGTACTGTCTTTTAAAGGTCACGACTTCAAATATCTGGACCGCATGAGGTCGCACGAGAGGCCAATGGCCCCACATGCGGAGCCTCTCTGAGGTCACAGGAAAACGACCGTTGTTGCTGCTTTCGTAGCAAAGATTTACATTGTAAGACACTTTTGAGAACTCGCAGCAAGGTCAAGCAATAACAATAGCTTTTAGTTCATGCAGGGACCAGTCTGCCATAACCTTTGACTCCTATTAGCCTCTTGTGCTTGTTCAGGGGTTCATGAGAGGACACAGGGCCGTGGCGATGTCGTTCCCCAGCAGTTTTTCGGAACTGTTTTTTTCAATCCTCCGAAATAGAGGTTACTTTAACTGCAAGTGGATCTCAGGTCACTTCCTCCACCTCCGGCTGTCTGCAGAAATAAAGTCACAATCCAACACTCGGCACATGGTACGTCGCCTCAGTGCGATGAGTCGTCACAACGAAGCAAAGATTCTCTCCAAGTGCTGCTGTTTTACACATTTTTTCTTTTTTTTTCCATCATGCCAACTTATTTTGGCTCCATCGTTTTCCAACAAATGCCACCGCTTTTTACGAAGCATGTTTCATGGTGAACTTTGATTTCCACCTACTTGTTTTTAACTGTTTGCTCCATCTCCTGTTGCAGGAGACATTGGAGGCAATTTTTTGGGGATAAAATCTGAGTCACAGCAACACTTTGTGTTCACTGGCAGCGTCACGGAGGACGACATCGGCTGCGATTGGAGGAAGTGACAAAATGCCGAATGATGTCATAACATAACGAGTCAGGAAAAGTTTTCAGGGAGTGAAAACACATATATTGGGTATATTGAGTATTAAGGTGTTCTGTATTCCAGCCGGACAGACTATTACAATATTAATCCATAACCAGAGGGACTTGTCTCACAGTCCCGGCCGACTCTGGACTCTGGCAGCCGAGCTCGGCCATTGAACACAACTCCACACCACTGCTCTCGAGTCCGCTCACGTCGAGCCCGCCAGCAGATGCTCGGAACGCCGAACCACTATTGGCTCATGGCACATTGGGTATGGCTGAGGCGTCAATGGCTTCCTGAAAACATTAAGGCCTTTTCTGCTGCTCAGACGGCCCCTTTGTGCCGCGAAGAAAGGGAATGAGGAAGGATTTAAAAGGAGGGAGGAAGAGGAGGGCAAGAGAATGACACATCCACGGAGGAAGAGCTGGTGCTCGCATAATGCTCACCGGCAGACGTATAGTCTCTGAGCCAGAAAGCTTTCTGGAGGGACGTTGGGCTTCATTTGCACCAGGCGTCGTGGGTTCTATTCACACCCAGGAAGAGAAAATCACATCTTTAACCTCATCTGACCCAGAACTAATAGTTTTTTTGACACAGAGAATAGATGCCATCGAGGATGCGTTGGGGCTAAAAAAAATCCAAAAAGAAATCAACTTGTCTTTCCCTGTGCACACGCAGCCGTAGAATAAGAGCTTGTTCCTGCTGTGACCTAAAATCCCATTTCATTGCCGCACAGCTTTGGCAACAACTTAATCTTTTCTAAACTCAGACATATTGGGACTCTATTCAACAAAGACACAGCGCTCCAGAACTGATGGCTTGTGATTTAACTGACGAATCGTGACCCGGTTCCAGAATAGAGCTGCAGAACACCTCTGCACGCCGACGGGCTGCTGATGCTCTCTTTGATTGATCATTTATGAGTTCAGCATTCAAAATCTGTGCAGTTATGAGATTTGGGGGGATTTTGTTGTTGTTTTTTTAATGATCGTGACTCTGAATTACCTGAAAGAGTTGTTAGGTTGCCTGCCAAACTGGGAGAGATGTACCTCAGTTGCTGTAACCCCATCCTGCCAAAATCCAGACATGTTGGCGCCGAGCTCTCCGATATTTCCTCCAAGTCATCAATCACCCGTTTGCTTGAAACACACTTAACCAGATTTTACACCGAGGAGAACAAATAGAGGACAGTAAAGTTTAGTGTTTTTTCTTTTTGCGATCAGCCCATTAACTTCATGCTGAGCTCAAAATGAGAGTCTGTGTTTTTCTAATTTTGCGAACGCAGTTAATCAAGTCGCTTATTATCTCGGGTTTCATTTCGGCAAAGTGCTTTGAATCATCTCCGTCCTGTTTGTTTCTATTCAATCATGCACATGTAAAAGCTTCCCTTTTTTTTCATCCCTATTTCTTAATTAGCGGCTGCAACCAGCGTCGAAAGTGTTTCTCAGAAATTATTATGTAATCCTAAATCATAGCCGATAGAGTCGCTGTTGATAGTTTGCATGAGCGAATTGGCAGCACAAGGCAGCTGGGGACTCTGCTCACAAGGCTCCCAGTGCTTCACCCCATCTAGAATATGACCAGCGCTAATAACTAGATACCCATATACATTGGTTTTCAGCTGGGGAAAATGTGTTTCACGTGTTTAGTTACTCTTTAAGCTATAGGCCTTGTCAGAACTGTAATATCCTAAACAAACCGGCGTTTAAGCGAAGCAACAGGATCTCAGTTGCTTGGAAATCTGAACCTGCTGCATTTTGTAGTCACGTTGTTTCCTGATTCTTGCCAATTACAAGAGACATTACAGTAATGTAAATGTGAGCACCTTAGAGTGTGTGCGGCGGTTTCCGTGTCTCTCAAACCCTGAGGATAATTAATGGGAGAGGAAAGTGGGGAAAGAAACAGATCTCCACGTATTCTTTTTTAGACTTTGCCTTCCCCAGAAATGTTGTGTAACTTGAGCTCATTAGGCCTTGAACTTGTATTTAATTGACACCATGGGAGAAGTTTACAGAGGAAATGTATCTTTGGTTACTTTTCTGAAACGCTCCAACTTGACACTTTATTTCTTTTATTTTCTTTTTTTTCCCGGAAATCAAATGCAATATAATCAAATCTTTCCAGCATCACTTTTTTCACTTACATATGGAAGAAAAAGAGAGATTAGCGAAGGAGGGAAGGAAGTCTCTGGATACTTACTCAGATAGAAACAAAGAAAGAAAACAACACGGGCACAGCGAGCCCCAGGAGGCCTGGCTCTTTGATTCTTTCTCTGAGGTTGAGTAAACAAAGAGTTATTGAAATGGCATAATTCACAAACCACACATTATACAAAGGCACACACGGATTCGCAGAGAGAGACGTGCTCGCCTCGGAGTTCTGCGACGGGCACCTGGCGGAAGGATTATTGTGATTCTCCATCCATCTGAACGTTTCTGTACCACCTGGCGTCGATCCAAATGGCTCAGTGACGCCACTGAGGTGTCCGTGGCTCTGCCCGAGGGAGAACACACACACACACACACACACACACACACACACACACACACACACACACACACTCCTTGTTTTTCTTGCCTGGCAGAGGAGTAACCGTTCAACGATTCAGGGCTTTCACCTCTACTCTGATAAAGGTTATCTCAGCAATTTAGCGCCGGCATATCATATTATGGCGAGATTTATGAGGCGGAAATCAAATTTTGCCTTCAGTGACTCTGAGGAGAGGGAGGATGAAAGAACTGCACAGTGATGATACGACGGAAACTGTGTGTGTGTGTGTGTGTGTGTGTGTGTGTGTGTGTGTGTGTGTGTTCGGGCATGCAGGCAAGTGTGTATGTGATGTGTGCATGTCTGCTTTTCTATACAATACCTGCACTCCTGCCACAGTGGAAAGTGCTTTCTACAAAATGTGCCTCATAGCACAGCGGGCTCATATACAACACATGAAAGTTTGTTCAATGTGCCGTTTTTAGTCGGGCAGCTTGATCGACACGTTGAATGCTGCTAGTAGGAACCACCACTCCGGCTCAGCGTGCTTTTCTGAGAATGCAGCATGAAAGTCCACAGACGGCATTCACAAAGTAGAGCTAATAACCTGTGGAGTGCGAGCAGTGAAACCTCCTCGGAAAAGAACAGGAAACACATTACTACCAGGGCAGCCTGCGACGCACACCATCACATCACACCTCCTGTGTTTGTCTGATGCATTATCACATTATTATATTCACAGTTTACCCTACTCCCCGGGGAGCGGAGGAAATACGCCATCGCAAGGCTCGCTCTGCCAAAAAGGTTGCCATGACAATTAGATTTCACTCCCCCCCCCCCTTTAGTTTCAGTATGTTCAGCTCTACTTCTTCTTTGAAATATTGGTATTGTAACAGTTTTGCTTCAGGAAATAATTTAATCTATTGCTGTATTTTTTTTTGTTTCCCAGAATTCTAGAGAAAGCGTGCGGCCTTTTTCACTTCCAAAGTGGTCGCTGGGAAACTCGGTTTCCCGCGGCCAATCGGTTGTGCGATGGGGCTCTCGCACTGTTGGGGACTCAAATGTACTTTTAGCCAAGCTGGGGGAGCATTTTTACATAACGCTGAGCTCACACTGTCTGAAGTACTGCGAGGACAATATGTAACACACTGGCTCCGTCTCGGCTGCTTCGTACGTGCAGTCTGTGCTGTTGACTCTTGGTCCCGTCACACACATCAGCTTCCCAAACATCAGTGCACAGACGTTCCAGGTGTGAGCTTCCTTTTAAAGTGGGTTCACTCCTACGCCTTTAACCCACCAGTCCAGTGGCTCTTATTGTGATAGATGACTAGAAGCAGTGTGACACACACACACACACACACACACACACACAGTCTAGACTCATTTAACATGTCCCAACAGTGACCCCTGCTGGACGGCCACGTCCCTGACGTCTGACGCCACGTGCGGATGTGTTCGGCTTCCTGCCGCTCTCTGCACCTCCCACAGCGATCACACCTCCATCCCTCTTCTTCACCTCACCTAAAGAGAGAGAGAGAGAGAGAGAGAGAGAGAGACAAAGGGCTTAAGTTAAATCCTGTCGGGAGGCTTTGGCCCCGACAGCTCAGAGTCACTGGGTGAAGGATCGACTGGCGTATTTCAGTGTGGGAGTGAGCATCTGCGCGGCCCGTGCTGGGTTTTATTCCTACTCTTGGCAGTTAGTCTGCTCTCTTCTCCTGCACAGCTGGTCCTGTTGAGTCCGTTCCCATTTGCTTTATTCATTTGAGGGAAAATATCCTTCGTCCTGAGCTGTGTTTGGATAATTGCAATATGTCTCTCCCTCCCCCCTGCAAACAAAGATTGCATCTCGTTCTTGGCCTACGTCGTCAACTGACACATATCTTCATGGACGTAATAAAAGAACGAATGCCCTTGAGGTTTCCACTTCCTCCTCCTCCTCCTCCTCGCTCATGCTAATCAGTGACATTTCTTGCGGAAGGCATTCTTTTTATACACTCCAGTTTTGAAGAGGATGTTTGAAACCAGATGTATTTTTTTGGTGGGGGGGGGAGTTCTTTTGCTGACCTCTGGTCCACATGCAGCTTAATGAGCTCAAATCCATATCGCTGTCGACAGTGCGAGAAGTGAGTGAGGTCAGAGGGACCAAGTAATCGATGGGAGAGAAATGAGGCGCGTCAGCTAATCAATGTATGTGTGCTCTCTGGGTTTTTTTCTTAAAACCACAACAAGACTTTTTTTCAAACAGGATGGCAGAACTTTTAAGGGGCTTTATCAGGACATTGCTGTATATGGTTTAGAGTGTCTATTGCGCAGGGGGTCTGCGCCTACTTCCATCTTTTCCTTTTCTTTAATTCTTTAGTTAGCTCCATCCATTCATACTTTGAGTCTCCATTGAACTCCATGAGTTCACTGAGTGGCTACTTTGTCACTTTGAAATACAAGCAGATGGTCTGAAGAAAATATTCGAGAAATAATTATAGAGTGGAAACCCCCCGCCTCGATAACCGGCCCACTTTTTTTTTTGCTAATTCGTGACAGGGAAGTCAAACCAGACTGCCTCTTAAAAGAAAAACCTGTTAAAAGTAAATGTTGTTTGAAGTAATTTAATGTAGTATAGTCCCCAGCAGATTGAGTTTTAATTAATAATGAGATCATATTGAAATGTACTGCAGCCCAATTAATTCACTATTGGATGTATTTTTAATTCAAACTTAAAATGCACAGAAATGAATGTGCTGGTTGAGATGGACATTTCCAGGTTCAGGTTCTCACCACACCAGACAAAAGCGGCGGCTCGCCCGAGCACCGCTCAGCACCCATGTCACGACCCGTAGCGCCGACGGCAACTAATCTGTGATTCCCCCTTTTTCTCCTCTCCCATCCTGCACCGGCGAGCCACGCCATGAGCCTCGGCTACGAGGCCGCAGCACATGTATTGCACGTGTTTTCTGCGCTGAAATGAAAAGGGGCGAGGTGGCGGGGACGTCAGAAGGAGTGGGAACAGAGTCTGTATTCAAAAGCTGTGAACTCCATTGGGTCGCGCTGTTCATATTAGCATATAGAGTGGAGTACAGCATAAGACAAGGGGGCGGGTGTGTCTATGTATGGAAGGGAGAGGTTGTTGTGGGAAGGCACCATTTCACACTTCATTGATTGAGTGCTCAAGAGTTACACGTGGTATTTAGTGCTGAATTAAATGGGCGATGTCCTCAAATCTGACGAACCCGTTTTTTTCTTAGATTCTCTTGGACGTGAAGTTGTAACAGAATCCATATTATGTGGCTTGTTTCTCTACAAATACAACACCCTCTCTATCTGAACCGCTCAGACTTTGTTCTGTGCCAATAGTCATTATAAAATCAACTGGTCAGCTCCGACTTCACACTCAAGCACTTCAGACAATCGATAGCCAAAGAAATGTTAAATTAGGGCAAAACGCAAGTAGGAGTTACACGATACACCACACAGTCCTGTGTCATGACCACGCTGCAGGCCAGTTTTTGTCACGCCAAAGAAGAAGAATCGACTCCCTTTTCAGAGTTCGTTGAAGCGGCTTTGGTTAAATGTGGGGTGAGGTCCAACGTCGGATTGACAAAGTGCTGGTTTGCGGCCTTGCACTGTCAATGTGAGTGGTTGCCAGCCTTTTTGGCTTGTGATGAAGTTATGCCCCTTTGTCACTCGTTAACAGCTGTGGGAAATGCCTTAGTATCCGTATAAGTGGGCGTTGTGCTTTAATACGCATAATTCAAGGTTTTAAATCACATAAACATTTATAGATTTATTGACGTCAAACCACCTCTCATGTGTCTGGGACACAGCTCACAGCTTTCACAGCTGTTGGTTAGTAAATCCCTTAGCATCCTTATCGGCGAGCATTTTGCATTAATATGCATATTTCAAGGTTTTCTTTCTCAATAGCTCACTCACTTATTACACATATCTGCATAATAATGTAGGAGTAAAGCACTAAACCTAACGGCCGTGATGGCCCATTCACCAGGAGCATATCACAGCAACACTGCAGCCTGTGTGCCAGCGAAGGAGATCAGGCGATGGACTTGGACACTGTCCTATTACAAGGCTATTTGGAACACTTTGCAGGGTCTGCTTCACAATCCACAGCCACACTTCATCTCCCACACTCGCAGAGGTTTCGGTTTCAATCAAATTGTCTTTTCTTTTTTTCCATGTGTAAAGGTCTTTCTGCGGGGCTCAGCGGGAGAGAGATCCACCGTTCAGATATTCCAGGAGAAGGGAAGAAAGACCTTCGCTTGAGGCTCCGGAGGAAAACTCTTTGTAGGTCGGGCCATCATTTAATACTCAGTTTTCGAACCTTGCCGGCTCCGTCGCGGACGGACATTAATCATGCTTGATTCAGCAGCCTGAGAGACGGCCGGGCGAGTGTGCGTGATGGATGTCGAGGCCTCCAACTCTACTGGAATACTAGCTTAATTTAACTAAGTGGTCTTTTATTATTGTCAAGGTGGATCAACAAATTCTCTCAGGGACAAGATAGGTGACACAATATTAGTGTCTGTCACCGGGATATTAATTTAGAGGGCACTTGAGTGTGCCGGAAATTTATTAATCTTCACTTTTCTTGTGCCGGAGCATGGTAATCAAACTTTCCAGTGTTTATCAAGTGAATACAAATGCTAAAGGTTAATTTAATGGTTTTGAGTTATTTTTAACGTTGGGTGGAGCAGGATACAGCCTATAAAGGGCCTTAGTGTTTGACTTCCACACTTGATTGCACCATTGATTGCTCCCTTAAGAAAACACTTGATTGGTACACGTGTGCCTTGAGTACGGAGGGAAATGAGAGCTGTCTGTCCACTCGACGGCCTGAAAGAAAAGCTCAGGTGTTTACATAATCAGCAAAGTTGGTGGTGAAATAAGAGGAAAATTGGTCATCAGCCGAAAACTTCCCCCTTCACCCGCACTCATGCACGGCTGCGTAGCTCGTCAGCACAAGTGCGTCTACGGAGGACGCTCTTCCCCGATTTGTTGCCGTTGATTCACAGCACCGCAGATGTGAGAGACGAAGACTCAAACATCCACAAGTGTCTGGAGAGGAGACGGAGGAGAATATCAGGGAACATCGTGTCCTCCTGGCAGATAATACTCTTTATTATTGTCTTCAGTTCAGCCGTAACTGTGGGACTTCTCGCACTTGAGCTGCTTTCAAATATCACAATTATGACAGATGGAATATTTAAAGGCTTCACCAGTTGCTCCTGTATCGCTAAGTTGGCCCTTATCCAGAAAGACTTTTCCCTTCCTTGATGACGTTTTCAAATTTGGTTTATTCTGATACTGGGCAGATATTTTGCTGGAATCTGTCGTGGGAGTGAAACACAGATAAGCAGAGTAATTATAAGGATTTGTTTGGCCTTGATTTTTAAATCAGTTGAAGTGTCAAGTGGCTATTGATTTTAACCTGCAGTGTTAGAGAAAGTCCACAGGGGGTCGCTGCTTCACAATTAATAACAACAGCTGACCTGAACAGTGTGTAGTGTGTTGGTTTACTTTTCACTGTAAATCTGTAACAGCTTGGAACAAAACCTCAAATTGTTCAGAGGGAGCAAAGTTTCCAGTGATGCTCAGTGACCTTTGACCTTGCACTAAAACTTTCCACTTTGTGTTCACTTTATTTCATATTTTTGTCTAATTTGTGACACCTTTCGTCCCCAGATCTTCAATAAAACTCAACTATTATATGAAACTAATTCATTGTAATAATATTCCACTACAAGTGAAAGACCAAAAAGTATTAATTATGCAAAATAACAAAATTGTATTATATCATATTTTAATATGATTCTTATTGTAGATAAATTAACATTTTAATATTGTATTTGATTAGGGTGGAACCTTGCAGTACTTTATAGGATAGATTGATGTAGTGTCAAGCAGGTACAACTGTCCGGCAAAAGTATGTGGAGAATTGTGTTGTTGCAGAAATATAATATTATATATTGTTTTAAGTGAATCACTCTACACCTTTGTAAATGTACAACAACAGATATTAAAATGTGGCTAACATTTCAGCCGGGCCCTGCTGCAGGATCATTGATCCGCTGGGTGTGAATGGCCGCTCCCCGGCAGCCAATGAGGGCGCACCGGATGCGAGATATCCGCTGCAACAACAAGCGCTCTGTCCCCCCCCCCCCCCCCCCCCCCCCCCCTCACTTCAGCCCTGACGCCATTTACAGCCCAAATCTTCACCTCCTCTCCGGAAAGAGCAGGAAAAAAAAACAGTCACACTTTCAGAAGAAGTACTTGCGACCTCTCAGAGCTTTGCGGATCCCCCCCCCCCAAAAAAAAAAAAAAAAAATTGGGGACATATTGCTTCGCCTTTACTTCGTCTTCTTCTCCATTTTTGTTGCAGGAACAAAACAAAAAAAGTGGAGCCAGGCGAAGTTGGCAGTGCGGCGGAGGCTCGTCGACTCCAATGCCTCGTGCTCTTGCGCATAGAGAATAAATAACGTTTGCGTCTTTGCGCCGCGTCTGAACGCAACAATGCGCTGCGCCTGGAAACTTTCTCGATGGAGTTTACCGACGGCTTCCCCGACTGAGCTGCTCGTGTGAGGAATACTCTCTCTCTCTCTCTCCCTCTCTCCAACTGGATTAATTTCACCGACACGGGGACTAACGCGTCGGGAGCACGGTGAGTGGAAACAACGCGCGTCTCCAACGAGTGCTGTTTGTCCTTTTAGACACTTTCTGTGAAATGAACTAGTATATTTTTTGGTGAGATTAGTGGCACATGTCCCTCTTTCCTACGCACCCTGAAGCTAACACGCGTGCACTGTTGTGGTTTGAACTCCAAAGGGCTGATCTTTGGCCACTTTTGGCCACTTTTACGCGTCGTCTCCGTGGTCAGGTTTAAGGTAGAACACGTCGTGGAGACAGGTGTTTGTTTTTATTTGTCGCCTGTGCCTCTTCAAGGGGCTGTACCTTTGTTACTTTGTAACTTACTGTTCATCACACTGCTGTTTGGCGTCAGGTTTATTAGGAAGTAGTCGGGTCCCAGTTTGCACATGCCCTTACCCAAATCTACTGAGTCCCTCTGACTGCATGCACAAGAAAGCTATTCACCTGTATCAGAATTGGGTTTGGCCCCTAGGTATTGTGTAGAAATCCTTTAAAGGTGTTGAATCTAGGAGCCACAGGAGTTGGCTGTTGACAACAACAGAGCAACTGGACTCAGTTGTTGATACTTGGAAGACTTTCAAGGATCTACAACCGAGTCCAGTTGCCCCCTGATTCAACGCCCTTTGGGACATCTTGAGCCGGACGAATGAGAATCTGCACGGACAAACTGTGTGGCCTTCCGGCTTTACACCTTGTTTTCCTCCTCTTATCATGAACATGTCATTTTTTCAAGAGGTACCACCATCCCTTTGCTCCGGTTTACCTCCACCAGGCCACCCACTGTGGCCGACACGGCTGCAGCAAACACACACACACACACACACACACACACACACACACACAGTTATCTATTATAGGTGTTACATTTTTGAGTGTACCCTCGCAAGCCCTTCATTTTGGATCCTAAAGGACCCAGATGCATGTCTCTCAGAGAGCAGCCGCCGCCACCACCAACACCCAGCTCCACCCTCGAGGGCATCACTCACACTTTACACGGCCCCTTTCATGCTCCCAGACTTTTATCTTGTCACTCATCTTCTTTTCAAGAGCGCCACAATGTAAATGTGTCACAATGGGCAAGGTTGCCGCGGGCCATTTGTCATGCGGCAAACAAAAGGCCTTCCTGTATTGTCATTGAAAGGGGAGGGGGAGAGAAGGGGGGGGCGGCGGTGGGACACACACACACACCCCCAAAAAGAAGGTATTTGAAAGCTAATTAGCGCAAAGGGAAGAAGAATTAAGGCCCGCCGCTGACGGTTTCTTTACTTTGCTGTGATATGTTGATGAAAACAAGGCTGTGCATTTGAATATGTTGGATTAATGCGGAGTGACAGTGCAAAATGCTAATCCGTTCTGTCTGCATACACTGAATCAGTGAGATGATAACTGAGGAGGGGCTGCGAGCTGCTGCAGACGAGGGGTTGGAATAAATTGTTAAAGGGCCAGACAATTTAGAAATGTACACTAAGTACTCAGACCTTAAACCAGGAGGCCGTCCAGTGTTGAACCGTGAAGACATTCAGTTCCCTCCTCTTAGCTGTGAAATTCATCTTCCCACGTCTGTGACCCGTATCAGTGTTCAGTAAAGCTACCCTGCTTCCTTCACATTGTCTGCTGTTGTCACACCAGCTGTCAAAAACCCGATAATATTCACTTTACTATGACGTTTGACAAAGAAAAAGCATGAAAATATGAGAACAAATCTTTTGGCAGCCAAACCAATAAACGATATAGTTGCGTTCCGCAAAAATATTAGTTCTTAAAGATCAAATCAAGGATTTGGGACTTGCAGCAGCTTTGATCAAACACATTTATCTTCAAAAAGTGACCCCGAAGGCCCGACCACCCCTCACTACCCGCTTCACCTGGTTAATCAAGCGCACCCGTCTCTGTGCCCAGCAGTGTGATGCGTTTTTAAGCCTTATTTCCATAGTGGCGCTTGTACAGTTATCAGTTATGATTTGCATGGCATCATTTGCTTTTGGCACGTCGTGGACAAGATATAAACTCTCCGTTGCTTTTGCAGGACTTCAGATGTGTCCCTTGCCAGCCAGAGAGGCCCTTCAGTCCCGAGATGGATTCCACAAGTCAGAACGACAGCGACGGGGGAGGAGGACACCACGGGCAGTCACAGTCGCCGACGAGCTCGCCGGGCACACCGCATGACGAAGGGAGACCGCAAACTCGCGACGTTCCCCCGGATCCCGGGCCAAACAACAGGCAGCCGCCCCAGGCTCCAGCAGTGCTATCTCTGGATCAGATTAGGATAACTGGGAGTTGTAATGAGTATACAGACGGGCCAACGGTGGCCCAGAGGTCTCCAGCCTCTCTGCAAAGGCAACAGAAGAACGACATGGCGCCGTTGGCTGGCTCAAGGACAAGCGTGCAGCAGGAGACTCGGGAAGAGAGGCCTAATAATCTCCACAACTCGCATTCATTGACTCAGCACGGTAACACAAACGCCTCCATCTCCTCCAGGGAGGAGGGCGCGTTGCGGTCCTCCAGCGCAGAGGAATCTCAGAGCAGCATCAGGACCAGCGTGGGGAGCACTTCTTCAGGCCAGAGGCTCGCCGGCGGCCCGGCGTACGGCGACCACATCGTCAGAACCCAGCCGAAAAGGGCGGAGCTGAATTTGGAGGAGTTGAAACCCCTGAACGCCGAGTCCAGGGCGGTGGTGGCCGTGCCGGGCAGCGGGAGCCGCAAAGATCCGGGCAAACACTCCAACAAGTGCGAGCGCTGCGGCCGGTGCCAGTGTTCGGAGTGCACTTGCCCGCGGGCGCTCCCCTCCTGCTGGACGTGCGGCCGGCGGTGCGTGTGCTCGGCGCAGAACGCGGTGGAGTACGGGACGTGCGTGTGCTGCGTCAAGGCGCTCTTCTACCACTGCTCCAGCGACGACGAGGACACGTGCGCCGACAAGCCCTTCTCGTGCACGCAGTCCCACTGCTGCGCCCGCTGGACCGCCGTGTCGCTCCTCGCCCTGCTCTTCCCCTGTCTCCTCTGCTACCTCCCGGCCAAAGGTTGTGTCGCTGTGTGCCAGAGCTGCTATGACCGAGTCACGCGACCCGGCTGTCGGTGCAAGAACACAAAACCGGACCACTGCGCCGACGCTGGCAAGCAAACGTAGACGAGGTGTTCCGCGTGTGTGTGTCGAAATGCAGAAGGATGGAGAGACGTTGGACCGATCGATGTTTTGTCCCCGTAGCTATTTGTTGAGGTTTGCTTCAGAAGCGAAGGATGCTGGTTGCGTTTGTTTTATTTTTGTGTTTTCCATCGCTCCCCCCGACCAGGTCTGTTCTGGAAGGCGCGTTCGCTGCCCCCTCAGCATTATGAGTTCCACTTGAACCAAATCGAGCGCTCCGCATGTTTAAAGGTATGAAGACATATTCAACTACTGTTTTGTCCCTGAAAAATAGTCATTTGGCCAGATATGGAGTTGTTGCTACGAGCGTCCAAATGACCAGCTCTTCCGTTTAACATTTAATACAATGTATATGCTAAGAACAGACGCCTGTTACTAACTGTATGTAAAGTAGTAATTCAAAGGGTTTGTACATTAGAAAATGAGTTTTATTTTTGTACATATAATAATACTTCAACTGTGAAACGTTTTCTGCCATACCAGAGGCACCTTGCTCAATTCACATTTATATAAACCAGTAAACTTCATTCATAATATTTGTATTATTTTTTTTTTTTTACATTCACTGGAATGTATATCAATCAATTTATATGTGATTTACAAAGGAAAAGTCTTATCCCTTCTACTTGTAAATTGTACAGTGACCTTTTATGGGGAGAAAAATATTTTCTAATTCCAACATTGCTTAGTGTAAAGTTAAAAAAGTATATATTTATTTGGAGGTTTATTATTTTATAATGAAAAATATTTATTTTGGGCATTGTTAAGTGTGTCACCTGTCTGTTTCTTTGGGGGGGAGACTGTTGTGTAGTCGCTGCAGACTGGAGGTGACCTGTAGGAGTGTCAACGCTGGATGAATAGTTCACTATGAATTAGAAGACGAAATATATTAACGTTTGAAATTAAACAACCTTGAAGTCTGGCAGATTGTTTTTTGTTGGTGTTGTTATTGTCTCTCTTTATTCCTCTTCTTTGGGTTCATCCACTCGGTTTGAGACATTTTCCATATTGGTGACGACAGACTCAATGTTTACCGAGATCAAACGAGGAAACAAAGACGTATTAATGTTCACCTCGGCCTTTCCTGACGCCCCATGCGTAGTTTTGCAAATATGCATTCCTGTACGCGTACTGTTGCACTCTTGGCTCCACGTTCGTTTCATGCACGTTCCTCGGGATCCTACAGGTTTTTTTTTCCATACCTTTTTTTTTTTGTATTAAATCAAAGGTCTGTTCAGGAATTCCTCCGTCTTGAACGTCCCTGCAGGCGAAACATAAGCCCCTGACACTTGTTGACAGCATACGGACGTGTTTGCGGCACAGTATGCATTCAGAGCCGTGATTGACGCGCCGAGGCCCAACCTGCGCACACTTGTTTGTTATTCACCCCCAGCCTTTTAATGACTGTGTGTGTGTGTGTGTGTGTGTGTGTGTGTGTGTGTGTGTGTGTGTGTGTGTGTGTGTGTGTGTGTGTGTGTGTGTGTGTGTGTGTGTGTGTGTGTGTGTGTGTGTGTGTGTGTGTGTGTGTGTGTGTGTGTGTGTGTGTGTGTGTGTGTGTGTGTGTGTGTGTGTGTGCTTGCTTGCTTTACATAATTATCAACTCTCACCTACAGCGGTGAGCTGAGGGGACGGTAACATAACGGGCAGGATCCCATTAGAGACACAGAAAGGCGAGAGTTGATCTGGTGTTTGGTCTTTATCTTTCCAGTCGCAGGCCTCCTCTCCCCCTGCTTTGTCTCAGCTGTGAATGAAGAGGGAAGGGGTGGGAGGAGGTGGGGGGCGTGTTAGGAAGAGGGACTGCAAAGGGTTAAAAGCATCACTTTGAATGACAAAGACCTAACAGTTTACCCCTGTATTCAGCCCGGCATGCATTCATCCTGTTTTCAATAGTCGGGGGGTTATTTTGGCTCCCCGACGCTCCTCTCAGCTACCTGCTCCTACTTGGTATTCCCATAGGGAGGTGGTGTTCTTGTTGGGGGGGGGGGGGGGGCAAGTCGAGTGGATGTGTTGGAGAAAGAAAAAAAAAAAAAGGTCTTATCTGTCGGTATATGAGGTTTAAAAGTAAAAGGGAGGCAACAAGAAAGTAGCAGATTAGAATCTCAGCTGTGAATGAAATGTTTAAAAAAAAAAAAAGTCACTTGGATTTTTTTTTTCTGAAAGCTTCTTCCTATACTACCACTTAGAATCAGTGCAGAAAATATTTAAATAAGAAAAAAAGCATAAAGGGATCCAAAAAAAAACGAGACGTAAGCGTGCAGAGACATTGTTTGTCCGCGCTGCAGTCCCAGTGATTTGGCAGCAGAGAGAAGCAAGAGGAGGAGGAGGAGGAGGAAGAGGAGGGGATGTGAATTGGGGGGGAGAGCGAGGGGGGGAGAAGGGCCCCAGAACAGCTCTCTTTGTTGGTTTTAGCCGCCGTGGCCCCTGCGGTTCATGGCGGCCGTGGGGCAGAGCGGCCTATTCACCCTGCTCACCAAGGCAGAATGCGGCACAGGAAGACAGGAAGGAAGCGAGGCTATTCTTCATGGACGCATTGTCTGTCTGTCTGACGGCCAGGCTTAAGCAATCAAACAGCTCTGTGAGGGGGAGGGCGGGGGAGAGATGCTGCCACCATGTGAAAACTGTTGCACACATAAAGATTATAGAGGAATAAGATGCGTCTTCGTGTTTGCTGCAAAAGGCGTTCGGACCCCCCTGTGCTTCAACCGTGATTGTGAGTTGTAAGTTGAGGAAGTACTGCAGAAATATCAAGGAAGGCAAAATACACACTTCAATGTGCAATATAAATTCTGCCAGTACAAATCCAGATGACGGTGAGATATCCTGAAGTAAATGTAAGTTAAATAATGTGTTACTTTATGTTTGAGGGAAGCTGAGGATGGTTTCAACTATACCGTCAGTTTTACTGTGTGCTGCATTCTTTGTTACATTAAATCAACACATTGTGTCAATTGCGAGGCTCAGAAATATAAAACGTGATTAAAAAAAACCTTTTAAAAACCTATAATCATGAATAATGAATTAGGGAAATATAATATCACTACAAGTAGATTGAAATAAATCAAAAAAAACTCTTTTTCTTTTTGTGATTCTGCACCAGTGACAAGTTGAAGAGATTTTTAGACCGACAATCAAACTTTTTTGTGGTAGATCATCTTCCTGTGAGCATCAGGACGTTGCCCCTGTGGTTTGTCACCTTCGACAGTGACGACAGCGTCAAAACTCTTCTTGCACTTCTACCCAACCTTCATTACTAAACTGAGAACTGAGAAGATGAATCTTTGTTTGTATTATGTCTGGAGGGCTACAAAGCAAAACCAAACCTTTTTAATAGGTGGAATTAAGATCCATCTTTTGATTTATTTTCTGATCAAGTGCCAGCCTGTTGCAGCAAAAGTGAGTTTAACGTGGCTGTGATGCAAATCCCCCCTCAAATCGTAGGTGCAAAAGAGAAAAGAAAAGAAAACCACCACACCTTCCTCTTCTCGAGCATTGAAAGCGCTTTCTCAGAAGCTGAACTGTTCTTTTTAATTTTTGGGGGGTTTTCCGATGTGGGCGGCTGACTGAGGGCGCACATCTCGAGCTCAAGGCCGAAGCGTGTGTATCCCCCACCTCACACACCTCACCTGAATGTGCGGTTTAACTTTCCATCCAGTTTGTCCTCAGCTACTCTCACACTTCACAGTGCATCCAGTCGAATCACATGAAGAAAAGAGTTTGGTTCAAGAGAATGAAACAGGTGAGATAAGACAAGATGAACCTTCATTGATCCTCTGTAGGGACACAGCAGCGCAGGGGAAATGTCAAATCAAATAAAGTAGAACAGAAACAGAATGTAAGGTCAATAAGATGACATTTTTTAAATCACAACTTTCGCCCTCATTGAAGTTTCACATTCACTTTTCATGGACGCGTTTACCTCCTCAGCTTTGGGAGCGTGTACGGCTTTATACAAGGTGAATTAGGGGATACGTAAAATAAAAAAAAAAGGTCTTATGCAACCCAGTTGTACCGTGGTGACAGCTGAACTACTGTTATGCCTCGAGGAGGAAGATTACGGCGGTGAGGAAGGCGAGGAGAGCAAATAGAGGGAGAAAAGAAAAGACACTGGAGAGTGTATCTGTCATAAAAGTTTAGCGGGTGGAGGTGTGTGTGTGTGTGTGTGTGTGTGTGTGTGTGTGTGTGTGTGTGTGCGTGCGTGCGTGCGTGCGTGCGTGTGTGTGTGCGCAGTGTAAAGGTCTTTGCACATGTCAAGCCCTCTGAAAATGAATGCGCATAAGTGCATGTGTCTTCTTGCACACGTGTGCGTTTCTGTCAGAACCAGAGTGTTTGGCCCAGACAATGAAGCCCGACTGGAGGCCTAAGTCAAATAGCAGCACTTAACTTCAATCCGCCACAGGAAGTTGGCTCATCTGCACGCGTACACACACACACACACACACACACACACACACACACACAAAGTCGGTCCGTTTCTGACAGCCAGTGGATATTTGTTGGCGACACCGTGGCTGCAAGGCTCTTTACAGCTTAGGGGCCAATTGTTGTTCACCCAGATACACACACACACACACACACACACACACACACACACACTAAGAGCTTAGAGCGTCAGTTGTTATCCTGAAAGGCAATCCTGATCCGCCTGCTACACAGTAGGACAGACACACATAAAAAGAGGAATTAGTGCGGTCTGACAGCTCACTATACCACATCGCATTTAGTGTGTGGATGTGTGCGATGGCGGCAATTATGTGTGTGTGTGCGCGCGGGTGTGTGTGTGTGTGTGTGTTTTGAGGGGGTGCACACACATGAGGATGAGTGTGTGTGTGTAATCAGCTGCAGACTTTGAATTATACAGTATAGGAAGAGGTGATGTTCCACGAGGAGGGTAGCAGACATTTGGCGTTTTTATACCTTCAGCCGCAACAGAAAAGAAAATGGGAGAAAGAAAATGCCTTGTCATTTATTGTTTAAGTAACACACTGTGGAGATATGAAACCAGTTAGCTGGAACAACGAGGGGAGCGGCGAACCTAAACGTTAAAGCTGCAGCATTTGGTTAAATGGTTCCAAACATGAGGGTCGCAGGATGAATCTGAGCGGTTGTGGAATGACCGACAAGATTTGAAAGAAGAAATTCAAAACAGGCACAGATCGGTTCACTATCTCTAAATCGCGGCTTTCTGCCGAAGCAACACAAAATGGGCTTTAGGAAAAAATACATTTGCATATCTTTGTTTATTTTCTTATTTATTTTACTGGACAGAATTTCCAAGCCAACGTCTCCTTTTTTTTTCAGGAGCGGTGACATCATGCAACCCTCTGCCTGAATAGCGCCATTGAGCGCCCGCACACAATCATTCAAATTACATCGCAAGGATTTGCACGTCACATTTGCAAGTCAAATCTACATGGACATAACTGGTGTTGGGAACACACGACAATACACAAACATGTGTGTGTGTGTGTGTGTGTGTGTGTGTGTGTGTGTGTGTGTGATATTACTGTATGTGTGTCCGCTGTCATCCCTCCGATGTAAGCTGGAGATCGGGGTGAGAGTGAGATCATGTGGAACAAAGCCACGGAAGACAAGACAATACCATCAACCTTCGGCTCCATAAATAGCAGAATTTTACTTTCTGTGGCTCAAACTTGACGATGCGTTGGTATATGTCGCAGAGGTTAAAAGACGAGTAACTGAGATGGGCCAATGAACTGACACACACTTGAGACTTCCAGGCATGTGCTGTATTTAACTGGAGTTTCCTCTTGCACATGGTGAGGAAGGCGCTGGCTCACATGGAGTCAGTTGCCTCTTTGAGCTTCAGATACAATGATGTGGTGTTCATACCTGGATATTATCTGATACTCAAGGTAGCAAATAGATGAGTGTACATGGCCAAAAACCAACTTGTTATCCTTGGGGAAAATAGTGTCATGCGAAGGCTGAGCGTGTGTGTTTTTCTTAAATACGCTTTGGTTTGTCTCTCATTGAAAGCGGAGGCCAACCTCCATTCCCAGTGCTCTCTCTGCTGGACGAAATTGATCTCTTGAGTCCGTCAGACAGCTATGAGGGCGCTGCGAGCCACGGGCTCCGGTTACCATTCACAGGTGCAGCGCGCTGACAAGCTG